>NW_027202529.1:0-211821 GCF_024711535.1 Dipodomys merriami | reverse complement strand
TTGCCTGGGCCAGGCTACCCCCTTGGGGGCACCCCTGGGGTGAGAATCTTCCCCAACCCTGGGGGACGGGGTAACCCAGCTGGGAAAGGAGGTAGGCGGCAGGCTGTGGGCACGGGGTGGGTGGGGGGGCTCCCGCCTGGCGGGGCACCTGTCGAGTCCTTGTTAGGAGGCTGTGGGCAAGGGAGGAGAAAGGGGTCCCCTGGGAGACCCGGCTATGAAGCCGGCATGTGATGGGTCTCTGGGGTCCTGCCGGGGACCCCAGAATCCAGACCCTGAGCCTGGATGTGTCACTGAGCTGGCAGGTCACGGCTCAGGCAGGAGCTCTGCTCAGGACTTGGGGCTCAGGCTGGGTCTCTCCGGGGTCTGAAGCCTCCCCCCCCTCCCCATCCTTAACTGCTCATGGCCCCTGGGGACTGGGGAGGCCAGCACTGCGTGTGCATGTGTGTGTGTGCGCGCATGCGTGTGCGCGTCTGCCTGTGTGTGTCAGGGAGGGCCGGGAAGAGGCGGCTGCTCTGAGCTCAGTGCCGGGACGTTCGGGGGATGGAGATAGTGGGTGTCGGGCGGCGCTGGCATTGATCACCACCACCGCAGTCACCCTGGAAACTGGGTGACCCAGTTTGAGCAGTGTGAGCCCGGGGGGGGGGGGACGCTGACGCCTGACCTGGGTTGGGGGTGTGTGTGTGGTGATCTTCGAGGGGACACGGCGGTGAGTCTGCGGATGGCCGTCGGTCTGTAGTGACGAAGGGCAGTGGGTGAGGCCTGCGGCAGTGTTTGTCTGCCCCCCTGCAGCTGGCACCCCTCGCTCTGGGGCTCTGAGCAGTGCCCTGAGACTCGGTTTCCCCTTTGCAGCAAGAAGGCACACCCTCTGTGGCCGCTAGGACCCCTCCCAGTCTGGTCACCATCTGGAAACTTCCATGTTCTCCTCTCCTTGTTGCGGGCACCTGGGTGTGCCCCCCTGTGCCCCTTCTGCCCCAATGTGGGGGAGGGACTCTCGAGGTTTCTCCTCTTTCACGTCTTTGTCCCCTTCCTCTCCCCTGGGGTTAGACCCTGGTCCCTCCTAAGAATAAGGTCACTGTGATAGCCGGGCCCGTTTTGGGCAACAGCCCCCCAGTGCCTGGGAACGGCAACGTGACCCATGAGTTTGGGTCCTCTGTACTTTGGGGGGGCTCTTACCTGGCTGGGGGGGCCCAGGAGAAAGCACACACAACCCAAGCACCCCTCTCTGATCTCTAGGACAAGTAGTACTGCTCAGCTGACCTGCGGGGCCCTGATTCCCTAAGGCACAAGTCTGTGGGCCCTGGGGTGGAGCCCTGGATGGGATCCCAGCTCTGACTATGACCCCAGTCCCTCAGTCTCCTCCTACTGGGGACACTGGGAACAGCAGGCAGAGGAGAGGGGCTCGTATGCATAAAGCAGTGGGCAGGGGACCCAGCACACAGTAGGTCCTGAGCACACAGTAGGTTTCCACCGGGCACAGCTGGTATGGTCGTTAGAACATGGTCACCGTTCACCAGCTCATGCGCCATCACGAGGAATGTCATTAGTGGACGCGAGGGGGTCCTGCCTGCTTCAGATTCCCCCATCTACTTCTTTTGTGACCTCGGGCAGTGCTCAGCTTCTTTGTGCCTCAGTTTCCCCGGGTGGAATGGGAGTGGTAAGAGCCTTTCTGACAGACGATGTCATGGCTGTGCCAAGTTTGTAGTAGAGGCTAGGGTGCGGTCGGTGCTGTGGTCCGGAGGAGGTCCCAGGGTAGCAGCGATGTTATGGGGTACAGGCTGAGTTCAAGTCCAGAACGGTCGGTCTGGGATGCAAAGTCTGGGGTTACACAGGTGAGCAGCGGGCCAGAGGCTTATTGACAGGCAGAGGCAGATGGGACTCAGCATAGCGCTTCCCTTTGCTGGGTGGTGCTCAAGACGTAATATCTGTCTCATTTTTTTTATTTCTCTGTCTTTGACAGGCTTTATTTTCTCATCTCCCTGACCCCCATTTGTGTGTGTGTGTGTGTGTGTGTGTGTGTGTGTGAAGAGTTGAGTGTATCTGTTTATTTTGACATAGGCTACAAACCTCTGGGTGACCTGCTTTGATTTTCATTCTTTGGTAACTCCTTGCCTCCCATGTCATTGTTGGTCAGGTTTTTGGTTTGCTGGGGTTCTTTGGTTCGTTGCTTGGTTGGTTTGCTTTGTGCTGGTACCAGGGCTTGAGCTCGGGGCCTTGTGCTCTGCTACTGCGAGTGGTAGAGTGTTAGTCTTGAGTACAGAAGCTCGGGGACAGCGCCCAGGCCCTGAGTTCAAGCTGTGGGACTGGCACCCCAAAACCAACCAACTAAAAACCAAAGCAAGAACTATCGGGGTGTGACTCATGTGGTAGAGTTCCGACCTCCAGTGAAAATGCTCCCAGACTGCCAGGCCATTGCTCTTCCTTATCTCCCCATTTCTCTGCAGAGCTCAGCCCTTGTTTCTTGCAATTTGCTTAATGCCGCCAGCATCAGTTGCAAAGCTGAACTTTAGGAACTGTGCTACAAGCACCCGCCCCATCTGTGAGCACAGTTGTTGAATCCCAGTGGGAAGGGCCCTCCAGCCCCTCCGCCTCCCCAGTGGGCTAGCGCGGCCCCCTGGCCTGGAGGGGCCACGCCCCTGCTGGCTGCTGCCCCTCTGGTCGGGGTCTGTTCTGGGGGCGTGGGGCTGACCTAGGCAGCCCGCTCACCTCCAGAGAGCGGCTGGAACAAAGATTTGCCTTCCAGAAACATCCTGCTGGCTCACAGAGCCCACCCCACAGCTGCGTCCTGTCCTGCGGGCTCCTGTCTGTCGCCGGCGGGGCTTCTGGTCTAAGAGCAGCCGCACCCTGCCCTTACCACTCCTTCATTCCTGCCTGCTGGCTTTCCTCACACTAGGCCTTTGCTGGCTTATTCAGTCACTTTGGGCCGGGGAAATGGCCTAGTGGTACAGTGCTTGCCTCCCAGGCATGAAGCCCTGGGTTCCAGTCCTCCGTACCATGTACACAGAAAAGGTCAGAAGTGGCACTGTGGCTCACGTGCTAGCCTTGAGCAAAGAAGAAGCTCGGGGGACAGCACCCAGGTCCTGAGTTCAAGCCCCAGGACCGACCAAAAAAAAACCAGTTTCAGTAACCTTGCTTCCCCCTGGTCAACTGTGTGTGTGCATCATGTGTGTGGGAGTATGCATAAGCATGTGTGTGTACATGCCATGCACATATGTACTGGCAGTGTGTACATGTGCATACATGTGTGAGTGTGTGTGTGTGCTATGTGCATACATGTGTGCGCGTATGTGCTTCTGTGTATAGTGTGTGCCCAAGTATATACTCATGTGTGTGTATGTGTGTGTGTGTGTGCGCGCGCGTGTGTGTGTGTTCCCTTATTTCCTGCTCCAGTTCTCACCAGTTCAGGTGCCAGGGCAGCCGTGGTCAAGAAAATACTGAGCAGACAACTTGGGATCTAGATGAGTAGCAGGATGTTAATTGCCTGCGGTTCTGAGTACGGTGATGCGCTCGGGTGTCTGTCCTTCCCTGCTACGTCCTGAATGAACCCCACATTGGGTAGTTAATGCGCAAACGAGCCCTGTGGCTGGCGGGTCCACCACGTGTCCAGGGCCTGCCCAGGCGTGGCTCTCGGCCGCAAGGCTTTCCCGGGCAGGTGGCCCTTCCCGGGAGCCTCCCGCTCTGCCGTCCTCCCTGCCTCCCCACACAGGCGAGTGACACATCACCGCCCCCCACATCACCACAGCGAGTCCCCCCGAGTTAGCGGAGGAAAAGCCACGGGCACCCTGCTAGTGACACTCAGTTGCACCAGCGAGCTGCTCTGTGGTGAACAGCAGTGTTCATCGCCTGCACCCGATTTACAATGTAAACTTCGTTGTAGGAAAAACACATGACATCGGGTTGGCACTACCCATGGCTTTAGGGACACAGGGAGGTCTCAGAACCGGCGCTCTGAGGGTAGAGATTAATTGACGGCTGGACACAGCAGTACTGTGATAGAGGTTCAAGTCCAGGGCCTGCGCTTTTCCGTTTAGCTTGCCCTGGAAGTTCTCTAGGGAGGAAGTGCCTGAGCAGAGCCACGAAGGAAGGGAGTAAGCAGTATGGAATTGACAGACTCTTAAGTGCAAAGGCCCTGGGGTTGGATTGATTGCCTCCTGTGGAGAGGTGCCCTAGGGGCACAGGTTCACAGTGTTGTCTCCCCTCCCAGCTCCACCCTGCAGCTGTAATGGCGGCCCCAGCTCCATCCTGGTGTCTGTCCCTGCTCATGCTCCTCCTGACTCTGACTACAGCCCTGGAGCCCCCAGCAGTGAAAGGTGAGGACCCCCAACACTGGACGGAGGCATGTCTCAGGGGGGAGGGGGGAGGCTGGGCCCCCCCCCCGACTTGCTTCTCTGAGGGGGTCCAGCAGGGGACAGGAGAGGAGAGGGAGGGTAACAGGATGGGGGGAGGCGGCGGGCACCGCCCTGCTGGCTCTGGGGCTCAGTGTCTCGCATCTCTGCCATGAGAGCGGCTCACTGGGAGCTCTCCACTCACGTCCCGCCTTGTCGTCCCAGGCCGTTCCCAGCTCACGTGCTTCTACAACTCCAGAGCCAACGTCTCCTGTGTGTGGAGTCCCCAGGAGGGCCTGCCCGCCACAGCCTGCCGCATCCACGCCCGGTCGGACGTACGGTGAGGGTTGCCGGGCCACCTGGGAACCGAGGACCTCCCAGGCCTGACTCACAGGGTCTGGACCACAGCATCCTGCTCCCCTGATCCCCTGGACCGGGACCAGGGGCTTGTCTGTCCACTGGGGTCCTGGGATCCCACAGCCGGGTGGGGTGTTGCGGGACACTGGCTGCGAGTTTGCTAGGCCAAAGCTAGACTCCAGCAGCAGTGCGTGTGTGTTATGTAGGGGGAGGGAGACAGTCACTGGGGACTCCCCAATTTTGGTGTGTGTGTCCCAGTACCTGGGCTCGGACTCAGTGCTCGCATGCGGGCCTTGAGCATTATTTTTTTGTTCAAGGCTGGTGCTCTACCACTCGAGCCACACCCCTCCTTCTGGCTTTTGGTGGTTAATTGGAGGCACGCATCTCACGAACTTGGCGTCCTGGCTGGTGGTGATGGGGATCCTCAGATCTCAGCCTCCAGCTTAGCTAAGATTACAGGCAGGAGCCACCGGGCCTGTTTTTCCCCCAAGCTCTGCTCATTAAAATGTGATGTCGAAAGACCCTTGGGGCAGCTGTGGGAGCCGAGGGCTGGGGAGGCTGGTTTTCGGGAAGAGGCGTATGCCTGTGGGTGGGAGTCTGATCCCAGGCAGGAGGGGTGAGGAGAAGAGAGGGAGAGGGAGGCCGAGGTGCGTTTGGGCCCTGATTCTGGCCGCTGGTGATTCCACAGTCCCCTTTAGACTTTGCCCTAAGCGCCATGGGGTTTTGGGGGGCTCTGGATTGAGGATCTGGGTCACTCCGGCTGCGGGGGCCAGGCTGGGGGATGGGCGGGTGGGGTGGAGCAGGGCCTGGGGCAGCCCCAGGGCTCCTCCAGCCCTCCTTCCTCCCTAAGAAGCTTCCTTTACTTGGAAAGGCCCTGGAATGTGACCTGCCAGATGCTTCCGGTGAATGGGGCTTCCTGGGCCTGCAACCTGATCCTTGGAGATCCAGATGTGAGTGGGGGCCCTGGAGGGGTGGGGGAGCGGGAAGGCAGGGTGGGCCTAGATTCAGCAAGGTGACAGCCAGGGATTGCCTTGGCTTGCTGGGGTGGGCTCAGGCCTGAGCCCCTGCAGGCTTGGGCTGCCCCCCCCCTCCCTTCCCTCTCTCCCTCCCTCCCTCCCGGATCCCGCTGTACTATGCCTTCCTTACCAAGAGGGGACAGCACCCCTAGTCACAATCACAGCCACAAAACCAGCAATAACCACTCCCTCCCGCCCCCCCCACCCCCCCCCCGCCAAGGTCGGGAAGAGTAGAGAGTTTGGATGAGCTGGGGAGACTTTGGTGCCTCAGTTTCCCCTTCTGTAAAGAATGGGAGCTCCCTTGGAGGGCCATGGTGAGGGGCTGGGCATCCAGGCACCTGACAGGTCCCTAAAGACCCCGCAGTGACCCTCACCAGCGGATCTCACCCACTCCAGCACCGCTCGCTGCGAACCAGGGAAGAAACAGCTCAGAGAGGTGCCAGTCCTGCTGAAGGTCACACAGCCTGGGCGCGGCCACAGGGCTGTGGTGACTGGACTCAAGCTGTGGGTTCCCAGGGCACCAGGCTGCCTCTTATAGAGCCCCTGGCTGATCCTCATGGGGGCGTACCCCAGCATCCAAGACTGTGGTGTTGAGTGGGGGGACCCCCAGGTCCCTGTATTCCAGCATTTGTCAGCTTTCAGATTCTCAAGGATTGCAGGGGGGGACCTGGGGGCTCCCTCTCTGTGCAGCCTCTGAAAGCAGAGGCTTTCCCGGCATCCCCAGTTCTTTGCTGTGTGACCTCGGCAGGTCCCTAAGCCTCTCTGTGCGCTCACCCCTGGTCTGTAATAAGGTGGGAACAGTCACTGAGCAGTTCCCCCAGGGTGTGAGAGCATTCTTGGCAACAGCTTTACCACAACAATAACTGTGGGATATAACCACCACCCCGGCGAATCTGGCCCTTGGTGAATCTGGCCCTTACCGCAGCTCTGGGAAAGCAGGAGCACGGTCCTGGGGGCAGAGGGAGGAAGCGTTTTCTAGCCCGGAAGTGAGAAGACTGGGTTCAGAGTGGATTTGTGCAGGTCACAGGGGCTGGGATGGGAGGCCGTGAGCTCAGACCCCGCGGGGGCCTGAGAGAGAGGCAGGCAGCAGCCCAGGACACCGGGGTGCCTAGCCATTTCCTTCTAGAAACATCAGAGTGTATGTGTGGGGGTGAGGGGTGGGGAGCAGGGAGCTCTTCCTCCCCGGGCAGGTAGCCCATCCTCCCCATCCTCTTCGCTTTACAGCGGGGTGGGAAACTGACTGCGAAGCTGTGGGCCCAATCCAGCCGGCACCTGTGTTTGTCAATAAAGTTTTATTAGAACACGGCCCTGCCCTTGGGTTCCCACGCTGTCTGCGGCCGCTTCACCAGACAGTTGTTGAGTTGTGGCGGATCAAGGAAAAAAGATCCACAACTTGGTCCATGCTAGACAACTTTCTCTGTCCAGTCCCCTCTGGTCTCCCCCCGCCCCGCCCCGGGGTCCCCCCTCTCACCCCCATCCTGGCAGCTCCTAGCCCTGCCCTTCCTGCGTTACAGTCGCAGAGGCTGACGGCTGCCGACCGCGTCAACATCAGCCTGGTGTGCTGGGAAGGCCAGCAGTGGCGGATGGTGGTGACCCAGACCTTCAGGCCCTTCCACAATCGTGAGTGAGGACCGGGGGCGGGGGTGGGGCCCGGCGGCACATCCCTGCCTACCGCACGCTCTGGCATCTGTCCGCTGTCTGTCCCTGTCAGCTTCACCCCTACACCCCGCAACTCCAGGCCCGCTCCCCTCTTTAGCACCCCTCCCCTGTGGCTCCATGTCTCTGCCACAGGCCATAGCCAGTTCTCCAACCCCGGCACAGGCCTCTGAGCCCTTGTACATGCCGGTCCCATTGCCTGGAAGGCCCCTCCCCTCTGGAAGATTCTCACACATCCTTCAAGGATCAGTGAAGAGTCACCTCTTCCCGGAGGTCCTCCGGGATTTCCCCAGCCCTTCCTACCTCCTTTTTGAAATGGCGACTGAAAGTCTGTCTCCACGTCTCCTTTCTGAGCACCAGGGCCAGGCCCGACAAAGGTGGTACTCTGGGATTGTTGAGTGACTGAGTGTCCCTCTGGCCTAGGGGCCACTGCGAGGGGACAGGTGGGGTAGAGGCCGGGATCCAGGTCGGGTTCAAGTGGCAGCCTTACCTTGATGGTGAGATCTGACTGGCAGACCACTGGCTTGCCTGAGACTCAGTTTCTCCATCTGTTTAAGGGGGTCTGAGCCAAGTCACAGGGGCTGCACAGCATGTGGCGATGCTGGTAAACGTCTGCTCATTACTATTGGTGTTCAGCATCTCACGAGCATAGAAATGGGGGTCACCACACTTTTTTCCCTATAGCTACATATTTATTCAGCAATACACATCACTGAGTCATACATACAGTACGGTGCAGGGAACTCAGGTAAAACTCTCAGGCTGGTTTTGGTGCAGGGTGCAGCAGTCCCAGCCGGGGCCCAGTTATGTCCCAGCACCACAGACCCCGTAGGCACAGGGAAGGGGGAAGGAGCCAGACATATTCAGTCCGGTGGTCGGGAGGCAGAGCACTGCTGGGAGGAGGAGGCAGGCGGGGGGGGGGCGCTGCATGGGGTGATGGGGCTACACTGGATGGGCAGCAGGTGCAGAAGGGGGTTCAGCCGGTGCAGGAAGGCACCGGACCAGGCACCATTGGTGACGGGGTGCCTGCCCGCTCTCCCTTCCTCTCTGCAGTCCGCCTGAAGACCCCCCACGCCCTCCAGGTCTGCTCCGTGGACAGCCGCACCTGCAACGTCACCTGGCGCGTCTCTCAGATCTCACACTACATCCAGCAAGACTTGGAGTTTGAAGTCCGGAAGCGGTCTCTGGCCCACAGCTGGGAGGTGAGCGAGGCCCCGTGGGGGCTGTCCTTCTGGGGTGGGGACCTGCCCCAGGCTGCGCCCCTCCATCTCAGCCAAGTCCATCAGCCCCACATGGGAGGGGGGGTGGCTGCGTCCCCCCTCCGCCCGCCCCATCCTGCCTGGTTCTGCCCAGCCCGCTATGGCTCCGCCGCAGCTGGTGGCAGGTTCCAGATGGAACCCGGGGCAAGATTCATGAAATCAAGAGGACAGCTGCCTGCTCGGGAGCTCTTTCCATTCACCTCTGCACTCCTTCATTTGCTGGATTTCTTGAGTACCTAGCTCATAAGTAGCTACTATGTGCTCCTGAGTACCTACTATGTGCTCCACAGGAACACCTACTATGTGCTCCTGAGTACCTACTATGTGCCCACAGTACTATGTGCTCCTCAGGAACACCTATTATGTGTTCCTGAGTACTTACTATGTGCTCACAGTACTTACTGTGTGCTCCTCAGGAATACCTACTCTGTGCTTCTGAGTACCCACTACGTGCCTGACACAAGGGAGGGCATGGAAGAGGGAGGCTGTCCAGCTTCCTATAGTCAGGGACTCACACAACATCAGATGTACCAACAGGTCAAATGCCGTGGATGGGTGTAGAGCAGCGGCGTTGGGGGTGGCTGGGGGGCTACCTGGCACTCGGCGCCCTGTGGACTTACGGGCACTGGAGGCCAGCAGGGAGTCCCCGCCAGGCCCGGAGTACAGTGAGGAAAGGGGCGGGGCGGTCCTGGGGCTTGAGCAGCTGGCAGTCATGGAGGTGGGTGGTTCCAGGTCCGGGGTGGCACGGCCCAACGCCCCGTCTGCCCCCCCAGGAAGCCTCCGTGCTGAGCTTGAAGCAGAGGCAGCAGTGGATCTCCCTGGAGACGCTCATCCCAGACACGGCCTACGAGCTTCAAGTGCGGGTCAGGCCCCAGCGGGGCGACCACACCGTCTGGAGCCCCTGGAGCCAGACCCTGGCTTTCCGCACAAAACCCGAGCGTGCGGGTAAGCAGCGGGGAGCGCTGGGGCTGGGGGCTGGGGAGCCCCTCCTCCTCCATGCCAGCTCACCCAGGGGTACCCAAGCCAGTAGGGGGTGGCAGAAGAGTGCCCACATTTCCCCCAGCCCCCTGGGGCCTTCCCAGTCTGCAGGATGGCATCGCAGGGCCCAGCCTGGGGACATGGAAGCCTGGCCCCTTTGTGTCACAAGCCTAGTTCAAGGCAAGGCAGACTGGGACCCTGTGCTGGTCCTGGGGGGAGGCCAGGCGTGGCCGGCCAGTGGCCGTGGGCATCTTCAGTAGCGTCCGGCGGGCTTTCGCAGGACCCCAGCCCAGCCGCCAGCACCCGGGAGGCTGTGTGTGGAGGAGGGGGCGCTGGCAGGTGCAGACCCAGAAGGGCATGGCCGCAGGGACCAGACTGGCTAGGGCCTCACGTCTCATGCTCTCCCCTCTTCCCCTCGGCCCTGGCCAGCCCCTGCGCCCTGGACCAGCGCCGTCCTGACGGTCGGAGGCCTTCTGGGCCTCTTCATCTCCGTCTACTTCCTGGCCAACTGCCTGCACCTTGGGCCATGGTGAGCAAGTCCCCGCCCCTTGGCCCTGCCCCCATTTAGCATACATCCCCTTCCCCATTTCCAGTCTCACCCTTTGTCTCTCCCGTCTCCCCTGGCTAGGCTGAAGACAGCGTTGAGGAGCCACACCCCGGACCCCTCCAAGTTCTTCTCCCGGCATGAAGACGTCCAGGTAGGAATGGGGTGGGCAGGGAGGAGCAGCCGGGCAGCCCCCGGCCGGCCCTGAGTGTGGAGCTGCCCAGTGACGATGGCTGTTGCCCTCAGTAAGCAGGGGCCGTGGTGTGAGCCGTCCTGTGGCTGTGTGGTGCTGTCCCTGAATGGCTCCTGAGCCACACGCTCAGCCACTTCTCTGCTGTGTGGGCTTGGACATGTTATAGAACCTCCCTGTGCCTCCATGTTCCTGCTTATAAGATGGGGAGGAGGAGGTGTTCCTGTGTGTGGCTCTAGGGACTCTGCCTGGCTCGGGACAGGTGCTGGGGGGCCCCGCAGGGATCGCCCTGGGCTTCCTGCGCCAGGATTCCTGGCAGGCTCCATGCTCAGCACGGGCAGAACCGAGACCTGCCTCACCTCTGTACCAACCACCATCTCACCGGCATCTAAAGCCTGATGCCATGGCTCACACCTGTAGTCCTAGCTACTCAGGAGGCCGAGATCTGAGAATCGAGGTTCAAAGCCAGCGGGGGCAGAAAAGTCTGTGA
Organism: Dipodomys merriami; assembly: GCF_024711535.1. Taxonomy (NCBI): domain Eukaryota; kingdom Metazoa; phylum Chordata; class Mammalia; order Rodentia; family Heteromyidae; genus Dipodomys; species Dipodomys merriami. The sequence goes on along the minus strand of NW_027202529.1, from coordinate 201,009 downwards.
GACTCTTATCTCCAATCAACGAGCAAAAACTGTGGCTCAAGTGATACAGCGCCAGCCCTGGGTGACAAAACTCAGGGACAGCACCCAGGCTCTGGGTTCAAGCCCCAATTCTGGCACTCATTTAAAAAAAAAAAAAGAAAACAGTACAGTCCCCATGGCAGTGGCATGGCCTCTGGCTCAGGCTGGAGGCGCCTGGCGGGTGCCCTGAGGGTCCCAGGATTGGTAGAATCACCAACCTGGACCCCCGCTGTCATGGCCCATCAGGATCTTTCTGGAATCCTGGGGAAAATGCCCTAAAACTTAGAGTCTCTTGCCTAGGGTGCGCTTTCATTTAACATATTTATCTGTGGTGCTGGAATGTGATTCGGGGCTTTAGGCTTGGTCGACAGGGACTTTCTTACTTGAGGCCCAAGCCCAGCCTTTGTCGACTTTAGTTACTTTTTCAGATAGGGTCTCACGGTTTTGCATGAGCTGGCCTCAGACCGTGATCCTCCTATCTGTGCCTCTGAGCTATCTGGGATGCCAGGAGCAGGCTGTCGTACCCGGCTTGCTGGAGGAATCTGTGGTCTACAAAACTGTGAGAACTGGCCTCAACCTGGCATCCTCTGCTCTCCACCCTATTGAGTAGAGTTAGTGGGCTTACAGGTGTGAGCCACCAGACTTGGCCTTCGGGCTTTGTGTTTTGCTGGTTCGTTGGAGGTCAGAGTCTCACAGGCTTGCCTGCCTGGGCTGGATTCAAGCTGTGGATCCTCAGAGCTCAGCCTTCTGAATAGCTAGGGTTACAGATGGGAGTCCCTGGCACCGGGCAGGCCTTCAGCTCCATTATTTCCCCCCTTCACTTTCGTGACGAAGGAAGGTCTGTAAGGAGGCAGCTAACTGTGAAGGCTCCCAGAAACCCCTGGGCCTCACAAGCCAGGAAGGTCCATGCGGGAGCCCTGGATCCATTGGGCATATGCCTGGGTTGGCAGCCAGGAAGGGGGGGGTGGTCTTCCTGACAGAGGCAGCGAGGAGAGGGAAGGAGGGAGCTGGGGAGGGATGCAGAGCAACCCCTCCCTCTCTTTCCTTTCTCTGCAGAAATGGCTGTCCTCGCCCTTCCCGGCGTCATCCTTCAGCCCTGCTGGCCTGGCCCCAGAGATCTCCCCTCTGGAGGTGCTGGACAGGGACGCCAAGGCCAAGCAGCTGCTGCTGCTACCGCAAGATAAGGTGTCTTCACCCTCGCCCAGCGGCCACTCGCAGACCAGCTGCTTCACCAACCAGGGCTATTTCTTCTTCCAACTCCCCGACGCCCTGGAGATCGAGGCGTGCCAAGTGTACTTTACCTACGACCCCTGGGTGGAAGGGGAGCCCGAGGAGCTGCCCCCGCCGGGACCTCCCTTCCTGCCCCTGCCACCCGCGTTAGGGGACGAACATGCCTACTGCACGTTCCCCCCGGGGGATGACCTGCTCCTCTTCTCCCCCAGCCGCCCAAGCCCTCCACACACTGCCCTTGGGGGCAGGGGGACCAGCAAAGGGAGGCTGTCTTCCACCCAGCAGGAGGGACACCCCCAAGATGGGGATCTGCAGCCCCTAGGGCCTCCTACACCAGCAACCCCAGAACTACAAGCTTTACAGTCCCTCGTGGAGCTGGCAGTGGTTGAGGCTGGGGAGGAGGTCTCTGCCTCCAGCCCCGGGGATGGGGACAGCTCCCCCTGGACCAGCGCTAATGATCAACACCAGGGCAGGGCCCCTGCCACTGGCCTTGCCCTGAACACAGATGCCTATCTGTCCCTCCAAGAACTCCAGGCTCAGGACCCTACTCACCTGGTGTAGATGGGCACTGGGCTTCCCTGGACACGCCCACCCAGAGACCCCTCCCAGCCCGGCAGTCAGCCATCCACTGCCAGCCAGACACCACTTGCTGCTCAGGGTCTCTGGGAAAGGCTTGAGGATATAGACCCCTCCTCTCTCTTTAATTACTGAGTCCCCAGAAGCTTGTAATCCTAGCTACTCAGGAGACTGAGATCTGAAGATTGTAGTTGGAAGTCAGCCGAGGGAAAGAAAGTCTGTGAGACACTTCATCTCCAATGAACCACCAAAAAGCCAGAAGTGGTGCTGTGGCTCAAGTGGTAGAGTGCCAGCCTTGAGCGAAAAGCTCAGGGGCAGTGTCTTGGGCCCCAAATTCAAGCCCCAGTACTGGGTGGGTTGGGGGGGGGGTAGGGTGGGGAGAAAGATGTGGCTGGGGTTACAGAGCATCTGGAGAAAAAAATGCCTTGCTGCTCTCATGGATTGGATTGATCTGGACCTCAGACTGCTTGGCCCAAGTATGGCCAGGAATTTCAGGCAGAGGGGCTCTGCTAGAACTGTCCACTGGCCTCAGAGACTTACGCTGCAAAGAACCCCCAGGTCCAAGCAGCCCCCACTGAATGACCACGGAGCCCCGGCCTGGCATTCCCGTGTTCTGCCACCAGGGCCTCCAGAAGGACGAGAAACTTGTGACTTCGTTGTCTTTTCACTGCCCGGAACATGGCACCAGCACCCACCCTGTTCCCCCCGGGTGAATTAATGAAGTGTTTGGTATCACCTGGCCAGGGCTCAGGTTCCCCCCCCCCCCCAGCAGGAGGCTCATTCCTCCCACAGCAGCCCTCACCTCCCACCCGGCTCCTGTCCTCCCCAGAGCTCCCCCACCCCTCCTCTGCCACCCCCTCTTGTCTGCCAGAGACTACAGTTTGCACCTGGGGAGCAGGGGCGAGGAGGAGCAGTCTGACCTGATGGCTGCAGGGCCTCCACTTTTAGGTCATGCTCGCAGCTGATTGGGCACCTGACCCAATGGCTAGGAACTAGCAGCCTATGAGGAGCCTTGCTACAGAAGGTCTGTCCAATCGCAGAGGCCAGGCCTGATCTAGCCAATCAGATTGCTTCATTATTCTACATTTGAACTGAGGATCAGAGCAAGGTTCTGGGACCTGGTGCCGGTGGAGGAGGCTCCTAAGGAATAGGGGGAGGGAGCTGAGGCGCATCTGCAGAGGGGCTGGGGTCCCCACACAGGAAGTCCCATGGCCAGAAAGGGGCCTGCAGACCAAGGGTCAGGATGAACTCATGTCCGGAGTAAACCCCCTTCTTGAGGTTACATGTGTCCTGGGTCTTTATGGTGGAAGAAGTTCAATTGTAGTTCAGTCTCAACTCCTACCTTATGCTAGACAAGTTATGTGTTCTTGGTCCCCAGGGCTCCTCTGAGCTCAGGGTCCACTTTCTTTGCTGTATGTCTTCAGGTAATGCACCAGACTTCTCAGAATTCACTGGCCTTCTTCCCAAATAGAAGCGGGACTTGCCTCTGGGGCCTTGACTATTATGTGGGAAGGTTGTAGTTCTTAATTAAGTCCTTGTTGATTTATCATCTATCTATTAAATGATCACTGGCAACCATATTGTTCATATTTTCCCCTCCTAAACCAGTTTACCTTTTTGTTTAAATACATTTATTAAAGAATAATACTGCTTCTGTAAATGGAAGACTAATGTTTAAGTACAACAAAATGAGTTTGGACTGGGATTTTGGTAGAGAGCTTGCCTAGTGTGCATGAGGCCCTGGGTCCAATCCCTAGCACTGATTAAGAATAAAATAAAATAAAGCAATATTAAAGTGCATTTAAGATTCCTGTTGGGGAGATTGGAACTGCTGGGAACTTTTTGAGACAAAGGGAAACTTCCCTCCTGGAGAGAAAGCAAGAAAGGTGACGAGGCACCTTTGCCACTAACAAGAATCACTTTCTCGTCCTGTGTGACCAGGCACTGGAACATCTATACCAGGCCTCACACGTCTAGGCTTGGGAAAATCCTACCCGTGGTCGTGGACATTGTTCTATAATATCTATTCATCTTCTACCCATCCATCATCTGTCCATCTGTCAATCCATCCTGTCCTCTATCCATTTATCCACCTGCCCATCATCTATCCATCTTATCTGTCAGTCCATCCATCTAATCTGTCCATCTGTCCATTCTGTCTGTTCATCCATTGTCTATTGTCTGTCCATTTATCATCTATGTATCATCTATTCATTCATCCATCTTCTATTCATCTATCATCTATCTATTCATCCATCAATTGTCTGTCTGCCTGTCTCTGTAGCTCTGTATCTCTCTCTGTTTCTCTCTGTCTGTCTCTGTCTCTCTCTCCCCCGCCAATCTACGATGGACCAGATTCAATTGTGGCATTCCTGAACCCGCACTTGTAGCAGATGTTTGTTGCTCTCTGATCATAGCCTTCCTTGGTGTGGACCCTCCAATATAGCTATACATTTCTCAACACTGTGCCACAGGCAAGCCCTAACTGGTAAGATTGATCAGAGCTGGCGTTTGGTGACCCCCTCGGGGACACATAACCTCTCAGGTCCCTTATGCAAAAGCAGCTCTTCTCTCCTCCCCTGTGCTCACTTTCCAGGCAGGGAAAGTGGAGGAAGAGCCGATGCAGCCCCAGAAGGTGAGAGAGGGATGGGTGTGTAGGGAGCGCAGCTGTGCCCCACCCTGCCTGGTGAGAGACCTGAGCTGGTGCTGAGTACAGAGGTGGAGACGGAACAGGGGCCTGCAGCCACAGTGGGTCATCAGGGGCCTTGGGAGAGGGGGCAGGAGGAAGCAGCTGGCAGGGGTGGGAGGGTGACAGACAGGCCCACCGGGGTCAGCGGGCAGGTGAGATGAGCCGGGCCAGCTGGGTACCAGGGCCCCTGGAGACTCTGGAGAGCCATCAGGTGCAGAGCAGGAAGTAGTGTGTGAGAGGGGAGGGCGGTCTGGCTGATCTAGGGGCTCCAAGAAAAGTGCGACGAGACGAGGTAGGACACCAGCCCCTCACATTGCCTTTTGATTTGCTCCTTCATCTCCTGGACCCGCATCTTGCTCTTGCTGTGGGTGGCCCAGTTAACTGAAAACAAATAATCACACAAGTAAAAGGATCAAGAAGTACTTTTTTTTTTCCCTGGGGCTTGAACTCAGGGCCTGGGCTCTGTCCCGGAGCTTCTTTTTGCTCAAGGCTAACACTCTGCCACTTGAACCATAGCACTGCTTCTGGCCTATGTGGTAATGAGGAATCAAACCCAAGGCTTCATGCATGCTAGACATGCACTCTACCCCTAAGCCACATTCCCAGCCCAAGAAGTACATTTAAAATTTTTATTATTATAAAGGTGATGTACACGGGGTTACAGTTAGATACATCAGGTAAAGAGTACATCTATGTTGGGACAATATTACCCCTTCCCTCCTCTCTCTTTCCCAGTGTCTCCCTCCCACCCCCCACACACATTCCATAGTTCATTCTCAACATAGTGAGTACCACGGCTATATTTGCTCACCCTCTGTCCCTCCATTTCTGTGCCCTCCACCTTACCTCCCAAAGATAGCTAAATGAACAAAAAAGACAAGAAAACAAAAACGGCAACAAAGAAAAAAAAAAGCTCATTTCCATTTTCAAGAAACACATTTAAGCCAGACTTGATGGTGTACTTTGTAATCCTAGCACTGGGGAAGCGGAGACAGAAGGGTCGTGAGTTCAAGGCCAGTCTAAGCTACATAGCAAGACCTTGTCTGCAAAAACAAACAAAAAACACAAATTACATTCGAGACACAGGCCACATACTGCCCAAGCGGGGTCTGTCACTGTCTGAAAAAGAGGGGCCCTGGGAGGCAAGGGTCTTGCTCCTCATTTTTCCAGGTGAGGAGCCCGAGGCTGGAGCTGTGTGAAATACCCTGACTGGGGGAGTGGGGGGGGGTGAGGCGGGGGGGGCATGCAGGGGTGCAGCAGGGGGCAGGGCTTCTGGCCCTTTGCAGATGGAAATTCACACAGGAGAGAATGATACCAGAAGACCAGCAAAGTACCTTCTGGGCTTCCCGGCAGCCAACTCTGGAAAGATGTCTTGACTTGCCATTGTTTGTGGGAGTAGAGAGCTCATGGGGCTGAGCTCATGTGGCCGGCCAGGCCAGGTGATCCTGGCCTAGTCCCCCCCCCCTCATGAAGCCTGCCTGCTCCTCCCACGCCATCACCCCTCACCCTCACCTAGGCTCAGCCTCCTTCCTGGCCTCACCCCTGCCCTCAAACTGTCCAACTTCTGGGGCCTGGCCAAGGTGGATTTGTTTGTTTGCTGCTGGGAATTGAACATGCTAGGCACATTGTTCTACAATGGGGCGAGACCCCAGTGTGAAGACAGAGTCTAGCAAAGTTGCCCAAGCTACCTTTGAATTTGAGATCCTCCTACTTCAGCCTCCTGAGTTGCTGGGATTAAAGGCCTGTGCTAGCAGACGCTGGCTCAGGATGGGTCTGGCTAAGGGCCACGTGTGGGGATACTCTTCTTGTTTAGCTTCCGGTGACACTCTGTTGTGCCCAGGATAGTGGCTGGGCTCCTGTCCTTTCTGTAACCATCCACCTTGGTGGACCCTGTGAGCTGCCAGCTGCCCCTGTGCCTCTGGGGTCCGGGGGGGGGTTGGGCAGTCAGGCTGGGTGGTTTCCTAGCCACGGAGGCCTGGGCTTCCAGGGGGCTTTGGGAACCTGGCCCGTGCCTGGGACAGTGGGTTTCAAGAGTTGAGAGTAGGTAGTCACTGAATAACTATGTTGAACATGAACTATGCAACTCATGGTTGGGGACGGGAGGGGAAAACTGGGAGAGAGAGTGAGGGAAGAGGTAACATTGGCCAAGAAGAAATGTATCATTACCTGACTTATGTGACAGTTATAGTAACAATAAAAATAGGGGGGAGTTGGAGCTGGTGGCCCACACCTGTAATCCTAGCTACCCAGGATCCAACCCCCCCCCCCACACACACACACAAAGAGTTGGGAGTCGGGGCTGAGAGCAGGGACTGCATCCCACCCCTGTCTCCAAACTCGCTGATCTTTGTGGGGTGGGGAAGTAGCTGTGGGACGGGACTGTGAGGCCTACGGGCTGGGGCAGCCGCGGCAGAGGCCTCCGCTCCTCAACAGCTCCATCCTGACCGCAGGGCCCCCCAGGGAGCTCCTCCTCTCACTGTAGCTCAGAGTGGCTCCGTGACTGCCCCCAGGTCACACAGCTAGAACACCGTGGAACGAGGACTTGAACTCGGGATCCATGATACCAAGTGGAAAGCAAATACGCATCGAATCTCTCCTAGAGATCTAGAGAGACAGGAATGACAGAGGTGCTGAGCCCTGGGTCTCAAATTGAGGCCAGGAGATCCCAAGAGGATGGGGTTGAGCCGCAGCCACGGGGGTGAGGGTGGTAGCGGTGGGGGAAGGGTGTCTGTTAGGCCCCAGCTCTCCCCAGCACTGAGCGCTGGGACAGCCTTGGGACATCCCCTTGGCTGACATTTTCCCACACCAGGGTGTGACGCATGCGCACACACGAGCATGGGCCTCCCCATCACCTGGCTGGGGGGAGGGGCCCTGCCAAAGCACGGCAGGAAGCCTGCGCCGTGTCGGGTGCGGGCTGTGGGCAGTTACCCATCCGATTCCAGGAAGCCAGGGTGCCCGGAGCTCCACCTGGCCTGGTGCCTGCGTGTGGCGGGGAGGGGCGGGGAGGGAGGGTGGCGCAGCCACAGTCTGGCAGATTTGGAAAGCCATTGGTGGAGATGGTTTGGGGGAGAAAGAGCAGCCGTTGGTCCCTTGGCTCACGCAGTCACTCAACAAACCTTTAGGAAAGCCCACACTATATGTGGGGCTCAGCCTCTCCTTCCCAGAGACCCTTGAAGCACCCTGGGGCAGTGGCTCCAGCCCTCAACTAGAGCCTGGCAGCCTGGGTTTAGCGTTGGCTTTGCCACCTGTAAGCTGTGACCACCTGGGGCAATATCTAGGCTGCTGTGCCTCTGTTTCCCCATCTGGAGGGGACGGGCCACAAGAAAGGATTACATACGTGTAAAGGACTTAGAGGACTTGGCTTGGGGGCGGGGAGGGTGTGGCCCCAGAGCGGCTGGTGTGGCAGCCGACTTATGACTGGCTTTTTGTGTGTGCCAGTGCTGGGGCTTGAACTCAGGGCCTTGTATTTTTCACTCATGGCTGGAGCTTTACCACTGGACTCATACCTCCAGTTCTAGGTTTTTGGTGGTTATTTGGAGATTAGAGCCTCTCGGATGAGTCTCCCTGGGTTGGCTTCCATCCACGATCCTCCGATCTCAGCCTCCTAAGTAGCTAGGATTACAGGCGTGAGCCATCAGCGCCCAGTGTCAAGGCTCGCTTTTGGGAAATTCTTTGCTGTGCTGGTCATAGTGTTTGGGCCAGGGCTGGACTCCAACTTGGGCTTCTAGCCACCCCTTCCTGTCCTTCCCGGCCTGTTGCTCCTTCCCAGGTGTCTGGAGAAGCGAGGTTTGAAGTTGGGACACAAGCTGGGGACAGGCTCCTGCCGCCCCAGCCTAGCCCAGGGCTAAGGGAACTCTGGCTCCGATGTAGGAATGTCCCGCTAGGCCCTGGGAGCCTCAGTTTCCTCACCTGTAAGATGGAGTGAGGAGTGCAAGGAAGAACTTTGTCTCCCTCTGAGCTCTGCTCTGGCTGAGCCCGTCTGCTGGGCAGCCTGTGGAGGAGCAGCTAAGGCCGCTGAGATGCATGAGCAGCGCTGCAGGGCTTTCTGCCTCCCAGACCTGCAGGCTGGAAGTTGAAGACCCGGGTGCGGGCAGGGGCAGCGGTCACTGTCGCCTGCAGCTTCCCTTGGCTCGTGGGAGCAGCACTGAACTCGCCTCCATCTTCTCAGGTGCTCTCCCTGTGTGCAGGTGCCCGTCCCCCACCCACTCTCTTTAAAAGGGCACCAGTCCCGCTGGATGAAGGGTCACCTGACATCATTCTGCCCGTAAGAGCCCAGCTGTATCTCCCACTTTGCACTGCGGCTCTGTGTTTGGGACGCTGCTGTCACTCCGGGCCGGCCCTGCCCCTCAGGCCTGCCGCTCCCCCCGGGCCGGGCCAATCACGGCTGGTGGTTGCTGGGGACAGAGGGCACTGATTGTGCAAGGCTGGTTTTCGGGCTGTCCAGCTGCCGTCCCACCTGCAGAGGGCAGGCTGGTGAGGCTCAGGGTGTCTGTGCCCCAAACCACACGGGGCCCTGCTCCACCCCCAGCTTCTTGTAATGAAGGGGCCTGAGGAGTCCGGCCAGGGGGCCCAGGGGAGGGGACAACTGCTTGGTTTGGGGTGGGGAGAAGCGGCCCCCCACAGTCCTGGGCCCCCACCCCTCTGGGGCTGAACTTGTCTCTTGGGGCCCAGAGCAGCTTGGGTCCTGCAGTGGACAGACAGGGACGAAGGCTCGTCAGGAGCCATCGCAAGAGGAAAGGACACCCTGCCCTGCAGAGGAGGTGTGAGCAGGTCCCTCACACCGCTCACGCGCACCCTGCTCACACACCTCATTGTACACGGGTCACACTGCACACACAGCTCACACCACACACAAACCCACACTGTGCATGCCTCACACGGCACACAGCTCACACGGCACACAGCTCACACGGCACACAGCTCACACTGCACACACCTCACACCGCACACACTTCACACCGCACACACTTCACACTGTACATACCTCACACTGCACACAGCTCACACTGCACACACCTCACACCGCACACACTTCACACTGTACATACCTCAAACTGCACACAGCTCACACTGCACACACCTCACACTGCACACAGCTCACACTGCACACAGCTCACACTGCACACATCTCACACTGCACACACCTCAAACTGCACACACCTCACACTGCACACACTTCACACTGTACATACCTCACACTGCACACACCTCACACTGCACACACCTCACACTGCACACAGCTCACACTGCACACACCTCACACCGCACACACCTCACACCGCACACACCTCACACTGCACACACTTCACACTGTACATACCTCACACTGTACATACCTCACACTGCACACACCTCACACTGCACACACCTCACACTGTACATACCTCACACTGCACACAGCTCACACTGCACACACCTCACACTGCACACACCTCACACTGCACACACTTCACACTGTACATACCTCACACTGCACACAGCTCACACTGCACACACCTCACACCGCACACACCTCACACCGCACACACCTCACACCGCACACACCTCACGCCGCACACACCTCACGCCGCACACACCTCACGCCGCACACACCTCACGCCGCACACACCTCACACCGCACACACTTCACACCGCACATACCTCACACCGCACACACCTCACACTGCACACACCTCACACTGCACACAGCTCACACTGTACATACCTCACACTGCACACAGCTCACACTGCACACACCTCTCGCTGCACACACCTCTCGCTGCACACACCTCACACTGTACACACCTCACACTGTACATACCTCACACTGCACACACCTCTCGCTGTACACACCTCACGCTGCACACAGCTCACACTGTACACACCTCACACTGTACACACCTCACACTGCACACAGCTCACACTGCACACACCTCTCGCTGCACACACCTCACACTGTACATACCTCATGCTGCACACACCTCACACTGCACACACTACTCCCAGAATATTGTGTACCCCTCACTGTCGCATAGCAATAAACACACACACATTCTGTAAATGTCCCCAATGTACACACCTCAGAGACACAGACACTCATTCCCATAGCACAGAGCATGCTCACAGACCACACTCACACTCCAGCCCACGTGCCTGCAGTCCCGGGGTCGGGGTGTGCTGCACTCTGGCTGCAGGACCACACTGGTGGGACATGAGCCCCTTCCCCCTTGGCCGCATGCTGGCAGGAAGCCCTGGTGCCCACCACGGCCGGGCACGCTCCGACTCATCCTCTCTCCAGCAGGGTCTACCAGCCCCACTTGTAACCAGACTCTTTTTTTGGGGGGGGGGTCGGTCATGGGGCCTGAACTCTGGGCCTGGGCGCTGTCCCTCAGCTCTTCAGCTCAAGGCTAGCGCTCTACCACTTGAGCTACAGCGCCACTTCTGGCTTTTACTGCTTATGTGGTGCTGAGGAATCGAACCCAGGGCCTCATGCATGCAAGGCAAGCGCTCTACCACTGAGCCACCTTCCCAGCTCCTGTAACTGGACTCTTTAGCAGCCCATTGAAAACACAGAAGCACAAGTGAAAGTCCTCTGAACCATACCTGCCTAACCCAAGAGAGCACAATGTTGCCATTTCCAAGTTGGATCCCTGTGAAACCGATTCTGGCAGCCATTCATTTTTTTTCCTGCCCAGGGGCTTGGAAACTGGGCAACCTATCTTTACCCCCAATCCAGCGCGGCCTCAGGTCAGGCATGCCCCAAGTGGCCAAGAGTCCCCATGCCCAGTGACCCCATCCAATGGTGGGACACTTTAGAATGATTTAGCAATTGAAAGATTCCCCAAACAGACACACCGTGGCCTGCCTCTCTCTCTCTGTCTGTCTGTCTGTCTGTCTGGCCACTGGCTCCTCTGCTCTCACCTGAGCAGGTCAGCGAATCAGCATACACCCCTGCTTTCACCGGTGTGGGCCTCTGCACCCCCAATCCTCCATTGCCCCCTCTCATGCTCTTGGGGACCAGGGGCTGTTACCAGGCAGGAATGTCACCAGGCAACAGCCCCAGGGGAGAGCTCAGGTCTCCCGCACCTGCCTGCCCATGGGGTGGAGAGGGGCGGGGCAGCCAGTGCCTGCCATCTGCCTCTTGCCTGTTTACCTGCACCCGGTCCCAGTGCCGTCCCAGACCCAGCAGGAGGCCCATGGAGCTTGGGGCCACAGGCCACACCGAACAAGGGCTGGACACCCAGCCATGGCCCTGAGCCATTGATCCAGCCCGGGCGGGCCAGGTGGGGGTGGGGAGACCTTGGCCTGGATAAACAGAGGCACCGGAGGCCTGCGTGCAGGCCAGGCACCCACCCACCACTTCCGCAGGTAAGCAGGGACCCCCCCCCCAGGAGAGGGGATGAGGACCTAAGAACCCTCAAAGAGCCAGCCCTGGCTCCCAGGAGCTGGGGCCCGTGCTGAGGCAAGGCCTGCAGGTGACCTGCGCGCAGAGCCGGCCGGGCCCACGGAGCCTGCGTTGGGGCTGCAGGCGCTGAGTGGGCTCAGCTATTTAGTTGTCTTGGGGCAGTGAGTGGGCTGCTTCCGGTGGCTTGGAGGGATGAGGGTTAGGAGCTAGAGGGCAGGGACAGAGAGAGGCTGGTTGCCGGGCTGGCCACCCTTCTGCCCTGCAGTGCTGGACAAGTTGTTCTTCCGCCGTATGACCAGCCTCCTCTGGGCTTTCTGGGCTGTGAGGCAGGCCTGGAGTCTCACACGGTACTAAGGTGTGCCCTACGCATGGGAGTCTCACTCGCAGGCTCAGCTGGCATGTGTCAATATGTGTGTATGCCCGTGTATGTGTGTGTGCGTGTGTGTGTGTGCGTGTGTGTGTGTGTGTGTACCCACGCATGTGGCGGGGGCATCAGCAATGAGTCTGAATGTCTTAAACAAGTGTGTGTGCACGGCTTAGATCTGTTCATACCTCTGTGGGCTTGTGATTTCTTTCTTTCTTTTTCTGTCAGTCATGGGGCTTGAACTCTGGGCCTTTGCAATGTCCCTGATCTCTTCAGCTTTACCACTTGAGCCACAGGCCACTTCTGGTTTTCTAGTAGTTAACTGGAGATAAGAGTCTCACAGACTTTCCTGCCGGGGCTGGCTTTGAGCCGTGATCCTCAGATCTCAGCCTCCTGAGTAGCTAGGATGACAGGTGTGAGCCACCAATGCCTAGCAGCTTGTGATTTCTGAGTGTAGCAGGGACCCTTCCCCACAGCCAGCACCCCATTCCTCCGCCCCACCCCATGACCAAGACCCAGTAATGGCAGCTCAGAGCAAGCTCCCTCCAGGCACCGGCCTGACAAGCTCCTCCTGGCCTCCCAGAGTGCCCGCTGGGCCCTGGCTAGAGGAATTCACCTCCTTGTACCTCAGTTTCCCCGCCACTGAAAAGAAGCAGCAAAGCAATCGGCCCTGGCTGCTGGAGGTGAACAGAAAGGGTTTTTGTTGTTGTTGCTGCTGGTTTTTTATCTTGCCACTGCCAGTTCCAAGGTTGGCACACAGCAGGACTTCCCACAACATGGTTGAATCTCCATCTAGGTGGCCTGTGCCAAGTGCTGTGCCAGCTTGGCGCAGCCTCAGCCCAGTGAAATTGACCTAGGGGCCATCCACTGTCAGAAGACTGGAGAGGGGAAGGGGTAGGTGTCAGGGGAGACCGTAGCCACTGCAATTGTCCCTCCTTCCAGGCGCTTGGGGTCTGGGGACAGAGAGGATGCCTACAGGGTGGGGGGGCAGGCCTTTTATCCCCAGGAACTGTAGGAGGGCTACCTGGAGGAGGCATGGCCTCAGCTGGGTAGGCGGGGTCAGAGGGGCTGCTCAGGCAAAGCAGGGGTGTGGAGGGGGGTCTTCAAGTTCAGTGTCTGCAGTGGAGGGGAGCTTAGGGAACTCCAGATACAAGTGTCATGACTGACTACCAGCTCTGGACCTGTAATGTATGCTACCCTCTTCATTGCTGGTTCTGTGTGTGTGTGTGTGTGTGTGTGTGTGTGTGTGTGTGTGTGTGTATGTGTGTGATGTCTGTGAGCGTGCATACATGTGCATGTACACCATTCCTGGGGCTTGAACCAGGGCTTAGGCACCATCTTTTAGCTTTATTGTTCAAGACGGGTGCTCTATCACTTAAGTCACAGCTTCATTTCTGGATTGTTGGTGGTTCCTTGGAAATAAGAGTCTTTTGGATTTTCCTGCCCAGGCTGGTTTTGAACCCTGATCCTCAGATCTCAATCTTTTGAGTAATGCAGATTACAGGCGTGAGTCGCCAGTGCCCGGCTCACTGTTGGACTTAGCAGAAAGAGAAGATCAAGGTCACTGAGCGGAGATGAAGGTGGGGAGCAAGGGGGCTGGAGAAGTGGTCAGCTGTAGTCCCCCCAGGGCCCTCAGGCACGGCAGGACAGAACTGGGGTCTCAGCATTCATCCATCCCAGACATCATGCCAGCTCCGCGCCTGGCTCTGCCCTGGGGATGGAGCAGAGGCTGCTCTTGAGCAACAACAGCCAGGCGAAGACCCAGGGCCCATAGTGTGTTGCGTGAGTTTATAGAGGAGTGTGGTGAGGGAAGGCCATTTAGGAAATGAGACACTTGAGTAAAGACTCAAAGGACAGTAAAGCTGCAGGTCCTGAGGCAAACTGAAGGAAAACATGCCAGACAGAGGGGATGGCCAGTGCAAAGGACCTGAGGTGGATCGGGCGGTTGGGTGGGGAGCAGAGGTTTGACTCGGCGAAGGGGACGGGAAGACACGTGGGGCTGTGCTCAGGAGGACGGGAGCAGGTGAGCCGTGCAGGCCTTGTGAGCCGGCACCAGGTGAGGTGGGAATTCACCGGCAATGTGTCTGGACGGCCCACCGGGGTTGGAGGCAGAGGCTGTGCCTGCGTGATGGTGGGAGTCATGGGGCCCTGGGGCGTTGGGGAGGTAGGAGATGGACTCCGTTGGTGGCCCAAGGCCTGCTTCCTGACGGCGGCAGGCAGTGAGCTACAGGAGAGGCCCCTGTTCCTGGGACCGCAGTCCTGGCTGACCCTGCCATCCACCTGCCGTCCATCCTTCATGCTGCGGCAGGCCCTTCACTGAGTGAGACATAGGCCCTGTGTTGGTTGTTTATTTTGAGACAGGGTCTTTCTACATAGCCCAAGCTGGCCCTAAGCTTGCGATCTTCCTACCTCTGACTCCCAAGTGCTGGGATTACAGAGGTGCACTACTGCATCTGCCAGGTGGCCTAGTCACGTGTGTGTGTGTGTGTGTGTGTGTGTGTGTGTGTGCTATACTAAGGCTTGAACTCAGGGCCTGGATGATGTCCCTTAGCTTTCTTTCAAGACTAATGCTCAACCACTTGAGTCACAGCTCTACTTCTGGCTTTTTGCTGCTTAATTGGAAATAGTCTCACAGACTTTCTTGCCCAGGCTGCCTTCAAACCATGCTCCTCAGATCTCAGCTTCCTGGATAGCTCGGGTTACAGGCCTGAGTCCCCAGCACCCGATACAGCCAGATCTTTATCAAATAGAGGCAAGGCCAAGGCTAGACATGAGGTTGATGGATCAAGGGCCACCAGGGAGGAAGCTTAAGTAGCTGGGCCCTGGGTCCTGGGATCCTGGCAGCAAGTGGCCTAGGAAGGGTCCCCACACTTCTGAAGGCTTGTCCCAAAGCAGTCTCAGGGGTCAAAGCGGCATTGTGCACACTGGATGTATGGTAATGATGGGGTGGACAGCAGCCTGTCTCAGCTCCTAACCCCCAACCCTCACCTGTTGCTGTGTGATACTGAACAAGAGACTTAGCTTCTCTGGGCTTCAGCTTCTTCATCTGTCAGATGTCAGGACCACACTGGGAAGATGAGGCCAGGAAATCCCTGGACCAAGCTGTTGCTAGGATACGCTTGGCCCAGTTTCCTCAGCAGAGGCAGAGCACCCAGAGGTACTCGGAAGCTTACATGGGAGAAGGCATCTGAGGTGCCCGGGCTGAGGAACAGGATCGCATGGGGACAGTAGCCTAGCTTCCCTGGGTGACTCATGGATTAATGAGGTCATTAAAGCGGACATTGGCTTTTGTTCCCTTCCTCGGGCTCAAGAGACTAAGAGAGTGGGGAGACAGAGGCTGGCCCGGCACAGGGCAGGCTCAGGGCTCCAGGGAAAGGTGCTATGAGGAGCCCACTGGCCACACTGTGCACGGAGGGGAAACTGAGGCAGGCTTATGGAATCTCCTACCCATGTGCTCCATTTCTGTCTGTGGCTATCGGGTCAGAGGCGCTACAGGGAGGGAAAGGTGGGGGCGATGTGAGGGTGGGATTGGGCCCACCTGGGCCAAAGCTCAGCAAAGGCCCCCCCCAAAAAAGTGCCAGGCTGGCTCCTAGCTTTGCTGTTTCCTACCAGGATGCCCTGGGCTGAGGCCCGCCAGGCAGCAGGCGGACAGGGCGATGGAGGTGATGGAGAGGAAGCAGAGCCGGAGGGGATGTTCAGGGGCACCAAGGACACCAAGAAGGCCCGGGACTACCTCCGCCTGGCGCCGCTGTGGCTGGCCCTGGCGGCACTGGCATCGGCGGGGGTGATACTCTGGTACTTCCTAGGTAACTATGTGGGTTCACCTGGTCACCCAGGGAGGGGTGGCTGTGGGGTGCACAGCAGGGCAGGTTCGAAGTCCCGAAATGTCTAGCCACTCCCTGACTGATCTTGGGCAAGGCCCTTCCACTCACTCCTGAGCTGCCTGTGTACCCATGCGGTGGGTGTGCTGGGCTGTGTCCGAGGGGCTCCAGATCTGCTTCCTGCTTCCACCAGCTGGAGATGGAGGGCTCTCTCACACCCAGGGAGGGTAAACACGGCTGGCCCTTGCCAGCCAGCTCCTCCAGGTGGCCCCTGAGGCTGCGAGCCAGCCCAGCTGGCTCAGATGCAGGAGGCCCAGGGGCACTGCTGGTGCCTGATACCAATTAGAGCCTCTGCTCACCTGAGCCCAGCCTGCGTGCTCCTCTGGGGAGGGCAGCACAGCGCTGTGACCTCTGGTCTCCAGGGCTGTTTGAATGGGGGAAAAAGGGGATTACTGGAACAGCAGCAGGCCTTGTGTGGGGAGGGGGGGCTCTCTAACTTGGGCCCTTTTTCCTGGTGTCGTGGCCCTCACTCGGTCGCCTGGAGTCTCAGGAGCACTCTTGGTGCTCTTTCCTTCCTCTCGCCATGCTCTGGATGGAGCAGCTGGTGTCTTTCTCAGAATGATGGCGTCTGTCCTGACTGAGGTAGCGCACACGCTGGGGAAAGGCTCCCTGAATACCGTGGCTGTAGCTTCAGCCAGTCATTCTCAGTGGCCCGGCTGTTCACCCGTTGTCACTCCTCTATTTGCTCGTTCACCCATTCATTCGTTCATTCAGTCATTCATTTGCTCATTCCCTCACTTGTTCATTGGTCATTCATGTGCTCATTCACTTGTTCATCCATTCAGCCATTGATTTGTTCATTCACTCGTTCATTCATCCATTCATCTGCTCATTCACTCACTCGTTCATCCATTGGTTTGCTCATTCGCTCACTTGTTCAGTCATTCATTCACTTGCTCACTCACTCGCTCGTTCATCCATCCGGCCATTCCTCATTCACTCACTCACTCATCCACCCGGTCAT
Organism: Dipodomys merriami; assembly: GCF_024711535.1. NCBI lineage: Eukaryota > Metazoa > Chordata > Mammalia > Rodentia > Heteromyidae > Dipodomys > Dipodomys merriami. The sequence continues at coordinate 183,903 of NW_027202529.1, read as the reverse complement.
TGTTCTTGACCCCTGCCCCCTGGCGATTCGGCAGCTCGTGAAGGCGTGGTGCTAAGGGCAGGCCCCGGGATGCAGGGGGCTGAGGGGCTGGGAAAGCCAGGAGGGCCGGCTCGGCCTCGGGGGGAATCCCAGCCCCGCCGAGGGGCGCTGGGGCCGGCGCGGGCCCGCCGTGCGCCCTCCCCACGGGCGGGGAGCCTGCGCCCCGAACCGCGCGGGCGCCCCCAACCCAGGAGCGCCGGGCTGCGGGGCCAGGCTCCCGCCGGCCACCTGCCCGGGCTGGGCCGGGGCCCGAGCCGCCCCCCACCAAGGGATCGGGAGGGGAAGACTCCGCCCGCCGGCTCCGCGCGCGTGGGGCCCCGGGCGCGCCACGGGGGGGGAGGGGACCTGGGCCCCGGCGAGGCGTGGAAGGCTGCCGGGGTGCCCAGGGCCTCCCGACCTCAGCAGCCCGCGACCTCAAAGCCCGCGGTCGCAGCCAGCTCTCAGGAAGGTCCCTCCCTCCGGCCCAGCTTTCCCGGCAGGCCCAGCCGCCTGAGCAGCGTGGGCTCCGCCCCCTCCCACGAGTGCCCCGCCCCTCTCTGCGCAAGCTCCGCCCCCCGCGTGCCCCGCCTCTCTCTGCGCAAGCCCCGTCCCCGCTGCACCCTCTCCCACGCGTGCCCCGCCTCTCTCTGCGCGTGCTCCGCCCCCGCTCGGGCCCCGCCCCTTCCTTGCTCGGGTTCAGCCTTCTCCCCCGCGCGAGTTCCACCACCTCTCGGGCTCCGCCTTTCCCCCTCCCCCGCTCAGGCTCCGCCCTGCCCCTCCGCGCAGACTCCGGCTCCCTCTGCGCTTGCTCCGCCCCCTCTCGGGGTCCGCCCTCTCCCACGCGTGCTCCGCCTCTCTGCGCTTGCTCCGCCTCCGCTCGGGCTCCGCCCACTCACCGCTCGGGCTCCGCCCTCTTTCCCATGCGTGCTTCGCCTTCTCCTGCTTTGCTCCGCCCCTCCCAGCGGGAGCTCCTTGCTCGAGCCCCACCTCCTGGACGTCACCACGCCCTTTGCGTACGTTCTGCGCCCCGGAAGCGCGCTCCCCCCGGGAGTGCGGTCCTCCCGCCAGGCTCTCCCGCCCCGGGGCTCCCGCCCCGTGGGTTCCGTCAGCTCTGACCCGCGGGTCCTGCGAGGTCCTCCAGGAGAGCCTCCTGCAGGGCTGCTCCGCCCCAGGTGCAGCGCCTTCCGGGAGGGGCTCTGGGGCGCCTCCGTCCTCACCGTCCAGGCCGCTGCATCCCCCCCAGCTGCAGGCGGGGTCCCCAGCCCTCCTCTCCCTCCAGCCCTTTCATCAAGACCTCGGCTTCCTCCGTCCCCTCCTTCTCAGTGGATCTTTCTCCACAGGACAGCTGAGGGATTGCTTTATAAAACCAGCTGCCTTACTCCTGCCTTTCCACCACCCCCAGGATCCCTCCAACTCAGTCAAACCAGAGCCCTCCACCCGCATTGCTTCCCCCCAAGCTGGCCTCCTGCTCCCCCCTCTTCGCTCACTGTGCTGCTCTGAAGCCCCACCGAGCAAATCTGTGCCTCCTGGCCTTTGCACTTGCCAGTCCCTCTGCCTGGGATACTTTACCCATCTGCATGACTTACCCATCCACCTTCTCTTCGCCTCCATATTGAACCCCAACTTCTCTGATTTCACAGCTTTGGGCTTATTGTTTCTTATTGCTACACTGATGTACTTCTAAGTTCATTAAACTATGGTAGAGCGCTTGCCTTGAGCTGAAGAGCTCAGGGACAGCACCTGGACCCAGAGTTCAAACCCCACAACCAACAAAAAAGAAACCAAAAACCAGTCTGTACACACAGCAGGTTTGAACAACAACAAAAAAACCCCACAACATTTCTTCAGTAAGGGAATTATAAATGAGGGCTATAGGTCCACGTGTGTGTGTGTGTGTGTGTGTGTGTGTGTGTGTATGGTGTGCAGTGTGTGTGCCAGTATTGGGGCTTGAACTCAGGACCTTGTGTTCTCACTCTCACCTTTCACTCAAGGCTGGCACTCTACCACGTCAGCCACACCTCCACTTCCAGCTTTTTGCTGGTTAACTGGAGGTTAACCATGTCTGCCTGAGTTGTCTTCAAACTGGGAAACTCTTATCTCAGCCTCTCAGTTTCCTAGTTAGTTGGATTATAGACATGAGCCACCAGCACCAGGCTGAATCTATTCTTTCTATTAGCCAGTCTTTGCAAGTTGGAAACGTAGTGACATCATGTTTGAGTTTACTTAGTTTCCTTTGTCCTGGGGTTGAAACTCCAGCACTGGGGGCAGTGGCCTCATGTGAATCCCCACCACCACCAATTAAGCTTTTATAGTCCTGATCATCATCATGATCCCTCAGCCTCAGGACCTCTGCACATTTCCTCTTCCCAATTCACATCTTCCCCGTTCACCCAGCTCATGTTCTATGTTCATGTTCCATGCACCCCGACAACTTTGTGAGTGGGGACAGCACAGAGGAGCCAACCCACAACCCCGTGACCTTCTGGGCCCATGTGGCAGTCCTGAGCTCAACACCACCTGTTCTCTGGATCTGTCACTGGTTGTCAGTGTCTCATGGGAGCCTTAGAGACACCATCCAGTGTGGATCTCTCTCCTGCCAGCAGAAATGGGATCTGTCATCAGATCAAGGGGAGATGCCCCTGTGGTTGGTGACGATGACAAAGATGGCGCCTGGGAGGCTGGGTGGAGTTGTGTGGGAGGCAGGAATCTGTCCCCTCTGTCCGTGGCCTGGGTGGTGACTCAGTGGGTGGTTCCTTCCTGGGCAGGGTACAAGGCGGAGGTGACGGTCAGCCAGGTGTACGCCGGCAGCATCCGGGTCCTCAATCGCCACTTCTCCCAGGACCTGGCCCGCAGGGAGTCCAGCGCCTTCCGCAGTGAAACTGCCAAAGCCCAGAAGATGGTAAGCAATGGGGAGGGGGGACTGGAGAGAGGGGCAGCAGGGGTCTGGTAGGGGCGCTCGCAGGGTCACAGCTCCGTTCAGGCACTGGGAGACTGGACAGCGAGGCAGGGCGGGTCTGGGTAGCACGCTGGCATTGGAACCCCGTCATGAGGCTGTGGGCACCATTAGGGTTTTAAGAACAGCTGGTTGTGCCTGGGTCCCTGGAAGGAGAGGAGGGGGCTGGGTGAAGGTGGAGGCTGCGATGGTGCACATGGGGAGGGGGAGGGAGAGCCTGGCCTGGAACGGGGAAGGGGACCAGGCGTGAGGTTTGTAGGATGGGGGGGGAATCTGAGGGGACGAGGTCACTAGCGGGGTGCAATCCTCCTTGCAGCTAAAGGAACTCATCTTCAGCACCCGCCTGGGCGCTTTCTACAACTCCAGCTCTGTCTACTCCTTCGGGTGAGCTGTCCCCGCCCAGCAACCCCCCCCCAACTTCAGTCCCCAGGGCATGGGTCAGAAGAGGCCTCAGGGCACTGCTGCAAATGGAGAAACTGAGGGACTGAGTGGGAGCTTGCTTCCTGCCTACGGCCCCCTTTCTCGGAGCTCAGTTTCCCCGTGTGAAGCATAGGCATGGGGTGGGTGGGCATGGGGTGGGGTTGGTGGACAGACCGGCGTGCTGTGGTGGTGGTGGGCGCAGATGGGCCTGGCAAGCCGTAGCTGAGGCCAGGGTGGGAGGGGCTGATGGACAGCCTGTGCCTCAGTTTCCTCTCCTGTAGTGAGGGTGGGGAGAGTCAAATATGGGGCTTGGAAACACTCATGAGGCCCGGGCCATGGTGGGTTCCTCTCCCCGCCCCTGCCCTGCAGAGCGGGGCAGGAGAAGCCGAAGTCTCCTCCAGCCTCTGTCCCTCCCATCTGCCTGTCCTAGGGAGGGGCCCTTCACCTGCTTCTTCTGGTTCATTCTCCAAATGCCGGAGCACCGCCGGCCCATGCTGAGCCCCGAGGTGGTGCGCACGCTGCTGGTGGAGGAGCTGCTATCTGTGGCCAACAGCTCGGCCCCTGTTTCCTACAGGGAGGAGTACGAGCTGGACCCCGAGGGCCTGGTGATCCTCGGTCAGTACCGGGAGGGGGACGCATGTGTGGACCTGCGAGACAGGGGAGGCTGTGTGTGGGAGATGTTTGGGACACCCCAGCAGGAGAGCCAGGCCAGAGAGCCCGGTGGAGGCATTCATACTCAGTCTCAGACCAGCCTGGCTCTGATCCCCTGATCTGCCACACACCCCTGTTTTTATTTTTCACTGCATTTTACTTTATGTTCCGTTCTTATTTGTTTGTCCCTTTCCTTTTTAACAGAAACCAGCGTGAAAGACATAGTTGAGCTGAATTCCACGCTGGGTACGCGACTTTTATTTATTTATTGAGTTTCTCCCTTTCCTACTTTCCTTTGTGTTGAAGTTTTCCTTGGGCTCTTTTTTTTGGGGGGGGTGTGGGGACATGTGGCTTCTATTGTGGATACTGGGAGCCCTGGACCAGGCCAGGCCAGGTGAGCTGGACAAAGGACTCAGAGCAAGGCTGGCGGTGCTGGCGTGAACAAGTGTGTGTCTTGTATGTGGACGTGTGTGCTGCCTGTTAGGTCGAGCGGCTGAGTTACCCCGGTGCACAAGCTAGGGTGCTGCCCATGAAGTGGTCTGTAGACTCCTGGAGTTGTGCAGTGCACTGCTGGGCAACACTACCGTGTTGTCCTGAACACAAGCCCTTGAATGTTCCCATTCTTTTTATACCAGAGTGGAGGCAGGAGGTAGCATTCCAACCCCTGTTAGGGAGAGGCAGGGGGAAAGCTTAGCGAGACCTTTCCTGCTCTTCCCTTCTCCGGACCTGCTAATCACGTGCACACTTTTTGCTATGGTTGGTGGAAGGGCATGCCAGCGACCAAGGCACAACTTCCAAAAAAAAAAAAAAATCAAATCAGGGACTGGAGTCAGGTAGTTACCTGTGGCTCACACCTCTATATAATCCTTATAATCCTAGAAAAAAAAGTTAGAAAAGTCCCTCCCAGCCCCAACGCTTCTCAACCTATAGCTGGGTGCAGTGGCCATGAGCTTGTCAACCCAAGTGATACGAGAAGCTGCGATCAGGAGGTTCACAGGTCCCGGCCAACCCAGGCAGAGACCTTCACAAGACTCTTTCCCCCTGGGAGTGAAGCTGGACCTGGTGGCCCATGGCAGCGGGCCTAAGAAGGCACATGGTGATTCTAGCAGGTGCCCGGGCAAGCAGTGAGGCCCTAGCTCTAAAATAACCCTCAGAAAATGCTAGAGGCACGGTTCAGCACTATCCCGCCAGCCTAGCAGACTCAAAAGATCCTGAGTTCAAGCACAACTACAGCCAAAACTTAAAAAATGCAGACTGGGCACTGTCCTGTTGTAGTGCAGGGAGCTCCCCTGGGGCTCTGAGGTCTTCGCTTCAGCCTGCAGCCTCGGGATGTGCTGATGGGCTGGGGTGGGGGGGGGAATCCCAGCCCATCAAGGTGGCTGAGCACCTTGAGAAATACTGGCCAGGGTGCAGACAAGGAAGCAGGGACTCCAGAGCCTAGCCCTGCCCTGGGCCATTCCTGTGAGTTCCAAGGAGACCTCTGCTTCCTCCTGGGCCGGGCTATGGGAGTCTGAGGCCCCGTCACAAAGTTCTAGGCCAGGAGCCCAACTCCACGCATTCTGCATGGCGGTCCAGCCATTCCCTGTCACCACCTGGAGAGGCAGAGTGAGTGCTTCAGCTCATCTTTAGGTGCAGAGGCAGCCTTCGGTTCAAACAGAGGAGGAACAGGGGCAGGGCAGAGGGTGCACTGGAGGGGGCTGTCCAGTTCCCAGAAGATGCTTTGTCTGCATTCCAGGTTGCCGGCCTCATTGGGGGAGGGGGGAGGGAAGAGGAGGCTCTGTCCTGCCAGGCTCTGCTCATCTTTCCCTGGGTACAGTTTTTGATCCTTTTGTCATTAAGATGCTGTCACTCAGTCCTGTCCTTCCTGGAATCCGAGGGGGTTGCAGGACAGAAAGAGGAAGAGACAAGAGACTCTTCCGGGATGTCAAGCTTTGCTGCTACCTTCTGTTAGCTAGTAGGCCCACGTTAGAACTGGGTGCGTCTCAGCAAGTGCAGATTCGACGTCTTGTACAGTCTCAGTCTAGTCTGCCTGCTTTGAAATGGCTCCTTTGGAAGTCCCAGGCAGCAGTTAGCGTGGTCAGCCTGGGATCACCCCAGGACAGCCCTGCTGGGCTCTGGTGGGAATTGAAATTGAGGTAGAGACTGGAAGGAAGCTAGGACCAGCGGCAGCTCTGCGGGCCCAGCTTCCCATCCGCCTGCTTACGTTCGTGCGTGGGTGCGAGTGTGGCTTGGCCTGCACCGTGTTGCCTCTGGTTTGTGGGTGTCCCCATGTCTCTGGACATCCTTCTGTGCCTGTCTTAGTGCCCACTGGAGCCCCTGGGCACTGTGGCTCAGGGCCAGGTGACGACTGGGACCCTCTGGCATGGCTTTCTGAGCTCTTCTTCCAGGCCAGGCTCACCTTGCAATGCATGCTGGGTACTCAGGGCCCTTGAAGTTCTGGATGTGGCCTCTGCCCACACTGAGACCCTCAGGCCGTGCTCTGAGCCATTGCCTCCAGAGTCCTCCTTGCCTGCCTTGGCTCTTACCTGCTATTGTCCTCCAACCAGCGCCCAGCCCTCCCTCTCTCTGGGCTCATGTGGCATGCGGAGTTGAGTGAGCTTGCTTAGTGAATGAATGATTGATTGTGGAGGAGTGCGTGGATGAGGGAATGGATGGAGAGGCGGAATGGAGACAGAAAGGTGGGCGTGGCACGCTGGTGACATCCTTCTCCTGGCATCCTGGCCTAACAGTGTCTGCCTCTTCCCTCTGGGGTCTGTCCCTCCCCGCTCCAGGCTGTTACCGCTACACCTACGTGGGCCGGGGCCAGGCCCTCCGGCTGAAGGGGCCCGACCAGCTGGCCTCCAGCTGCCTGTGGCACCTGCAGGGCCCCGAGGACCTCATGCTCAAGCTTCGACTCGAGTGGATGCTGGCTGAGTGCCGAGACCGCCTGGCCATGTACGACGTGGCCGGGCCCCTCGAGAAGCGGCTCATCACCTCGTGAGTCCTGAGGCAGACAATGGAGGGACCTGGGGGGTCAGAGGTCACACTCAGGGTGTTGAGGCCGGGGTAGTGACCTCAGAGCTGGGGATCTAGCCTAGAGGGGAGGAAAAGGGGAGCCTGGAAAGGGTGATGTGCCACAGGCACCCCATTCCCCTCCCTAAGCCTCGGTTGTTCTAAGGCTGAGGCTGTGGGGCCCTCCGGCCTGTTGGAGTTCTCCAGAGTCTAGCAGCAGTCTGGACCTCCAGTTCCCTCTGTGGCTTCCTAGGAGGCACAGGGCTTTGCCTCCCCCCCCCTTCCCCCACACCCCACCCCAGCCTTGGTGTCTCAACTGGGACATGGGTGTACCTGCCAGGGTCAGTGCCACCATCCTCAGGTACAGCCAATGCCCGCCATTACCACCATCATTCTAGATGGTCTAGTTGGGGCCCAGCAATACCAGGAGCAGTGTGGAGCTCAGCAGTTGGTAAGTGGAGCCATTGAAAGGTCATGAGCAGAGGAGTCAGGCCCTGGGACATGGAGTATGGGGTGAGGACAGAAGGGCAGGGGGTAGAGGGTGGGGCAAAGGGATGGGCTAGAAGTGGCCTTGGACCCAGGGTCTGGCCCCCTTCTCCTCTAGGGTCTTGCAGAAGATGGGCTAGGCTGCAATGGTGGTTGTATACTTTGTGCCAGGCACCAGGATCTGCTGATTCTATATGTGCAGATTAAAGCTCTCCTTAATGTGAGCCGGGAACCATGCTCCCCAAGCCTTTGAGAATCCAGCTCTGAGGCCCCAGGGCCCCGCTCCTTGCTACCTGTGACCCTGATCTGGCTGGTGTGTGAGAAGCTCAGAGGCTCTGGGCGCCATCTGATTTCCAGGCTTCTCCTGGGGCTTTCCAGTGCGCTCCCTCAGCCTGCTTCCAGACTCCCCTGTTCATGGGGACACCAGCATCACTCCCTTGTATAATGTGTGCGTGGGGGGTGACTGGGGTCCTCAAACTCGCACCCCAGGGCTGTGTTGGGGCCAAGGAGACTTTAATGGGCAGAGGGGCCCCACCCAGTCTGAACCCCGTTCCTCATTTCTGAGCTCTATACTTCCTTTACAAGAGTTGGTGAAAGTTACTGCAGAGAGTCCCCAGTAGTAAGAGCTGAGGCCCCCCACAAAGCTGAGGGGCCTCCTGGATCTCCTGGTGCCAGTTTCAACCAACAGATAACCTGGGTCATGGAAGAAGAAATCTCCATACAGTGGTAGCTCATATTTAATATTTTAATATTAAATAATTAATATTCCAATACTCCCATAGGGTGAGGAACGGGTATAACTGGCAGATATGGTTAAACCAAAGAAGTCTTCCAGGCCCTCTGCTTTTATAGTGTCAGATTGTTCTAGAAGGGAATGGAGCAGAAAGGCATATTCAAGCCAGGCAACGGTGGCTCAAGCCTATAATCCTAGCTACTCAGGAGGCTGAGGATCATGGCTCCAAACCAGCCTGGGAAGGAAAGTCTATGAGACTCTTATTGTCAATTAATCACAAAAAAGGCTGGAAGTGATGCTGTGGCTCAAGTGGTAGAGCGCTAGCCTTGAGTAAAAGAAGCTCAGGGACAGCACCCAAGCCCTGTGTTCAGGCCCCAGGACTGGCAAAAATAAAAACAAGCAAACCAACAAAGGGGCAGATTCCAAGAGGTAGATAGCAGGGTACCAGGAAGCAGAAAGATTGGTAGTTTGGGTAAAGGAATCCGGGAAGCAGTGAAATGGGCTACACATGCAGGTACTGACAAGATTACTGCAGAAGGTCAGACACTCAACAACCACACAGCCCGGTTTTCCACTGGGCATCATTCATTCTCCAAGCACACTGGTCAGATCTGCAGCCAGTCTCAGGCCCAACAGAGCCCTAGGGTTTCCCCTTCCTGGAGGCTGAGGTTGGGAGGTGGGCTGAGCTGGTGGGGGCACCATAGGGGGAGGAGCAGGTCACTGCTGAAGGCTGAATGGGGAGAGGGCTGTGACAGGGTCTGTGGCTACCACTGCAAGATGGAAAAGGTAGCGGTGAGGGCAGGTTCCCCGGTGGGGGGTTGATCCTCTGCCAGGCTCCTGGGGTGCAGAGTTGAGGCTCGTGGAGGGGCTCAGGTACTCGCCCATGGATGCCTCTATTTCTCCCATGGATGCCTTTGGCCAGACCCTATGGTCAACATACAGTAGGCTTGCAGGAGACAGCTGTGAAGCCAGGGTGGCCAGTTTCCTGCATCTTGGTCTGTTTAGGTAAAGGGATGGGGGAATTAGGGCACCCCTGACATGTGGGGAGCACCCACATGTGTGGGAGGGGTCCAGCACCTGCCTCTCCTTGCCAGTGATAGGTGGGGCCTAAGGTTGTCCATCTGGAAAGCAAGCAGTTGACCTCAGCAAGCCGGGGAGACAGTTGATCACGGCTGACATGGGACTTCAGTTACTCGGGGATGCCAACATGCTAGCCTTGCTTGCTTCTTCTGAGTCTCCCAGGAACCAAGTTCAGAGTAGATGCTGGGGGGTCCTGGGATCCCTAGGCACCATACACACATGTTCTCCCTGACCTAGCCCCAAAGGTCAGGGGTTAAGATGGGTAGCCCAAGAGGACGGCAGCCCGGTCTCCTTGCCAGGAGACTGATTAGCCTGGGGGACCCGCAGGACAAGGTCACTGCCTGGATTGTAAGCACCAAGCCTGGAGTCTGCTCCTCTCTTTCTGGGGAGCTGGTTGACCTTCAGAGGGCCTCCAGCTGGTCCCCAGGACTCAGAGAAGGTGGACCAGGGGTACAGGCCCTATGTACGCTCTTCAACCCTCCTTGGGGCTCTGTGGGGCTCTCCCTGCCCCCTCCTCGTGCAGACCTGGGCCTCGCTCGAACCATTCTCCATTCTTCCAGGGTCTATGGCTGCAGCCGTCAGGAGCCCGTGCTGGAAGTCCTGGCGTCAGGTGCCGTCATGGCTGTGGTGTGGAAGAAAGGCCTGTACAGCTACTTAGACCCCTTCACGCTCTCTGTCCAGCCTGTGGCCTTCCAGGGTGAGGGGTCCCTGGGGAGGGGAGGAGGGGTGGGACAAAAGACACACTCTCAGGAGAGAGAAAGTTCTAGAAGCTCCTTGGCTTGCTGCCTGCTCCCATAAGAAACTTCTCCCATCTTCTTCCTCATGCCCCTCCCCCCATCCAACCTTTGGCCTCCTCTCTCTTCTCTTTTCTCCCCTCTCTCCTCCCTCCCCTCCTCTTACTGTATCCCTGCTTCTTTCTTACTCTCTCCTCCTCCCTGCCGGCCCTGTCTGTCTGTCTGTCTGTCTGCAGCAGGCCTGAGAACTGGCAGGTTCAGCCCCAGGCCATCCTCAGCCCTTGGAGAAGGTGTCAAGGGCAGATCTCCCCTGCCCATGTCCACCCGTGGCTTTTCCCCAGACCCCACAGGCCCCGCTCTGTGCCCTGCTGGCTCCTGGGCTGGCAGAGTCTTTTCTGGAGCTGTGGAAGGGAGGCATGCTTTCCCTCCCCTCCCCGCCCCACCCCTTCCTTCCCAGTGCCCCTCCCTCCCAGGCCAACGCTAGGAGGTCCAGCCATGACCCCCAGCTGGCCTCTCCTGGTTTCTCTGGCACAGACAGGAGGGGAGGCGGTGAGGGGACTTGGCAGCCTTAGCCCTGTGGACAGCAGAGGGAGCCCCAGCTGACTCCGCCAAGCCTCCTTCTCCCTCCTTGTCTTAGAAAAGGAGACAGACTCCCTCCCCAGCTGCCACAGCTGAGGCTGGCCAGCTGGTAAACCCACCTGTGAACTGCTCCGTGCGGGGCCACCACCGTCAGTGGCTGATAGTTATGGAGCACTTCCGGGGTCCCCATTTTGCAGATAAGGAAACCGAGGCTGGCCCTCACACGGTCGCACCAGATCACACACTTGGCCATTCAGGCAGTGGGGTGCCGGGGTGCTCGCTGACCCTAGCCTGATGGGCAGCATGGTGGGGTGGGCCCAGGGACTCGGCCTAACCTACTGGCCATTCTCCTGCCCAGCCTGCCAGGTGAACCTGACCCTGGAGGGCCGCCTGGACCTGCAGGGTGTCCTCAGCACCCCGTACTTCCCCAGCTACTACTCGCCCAGCACCCACTGCTCCTGGCATCTCACGGTGAGCCCCGTCTCCTCCGGATACCCACCCTGTGCCCAGCCCCTGGGGCCTGGACGGGCGGGGGAGGGGTCCTGTCCATGTCCGTCGAGACCAGGGTCTCCTGTGCACCACAGCCATGCCTGTTTGTCCTGGTGGTCCACCTTCTCTCTGGGAAGGTGCATGCCCCAACCTGCCCGGGCGCCGTGGGTCACGTGGGGACCTGCCACTCTCTCCCAGGTGCCGTCTCTGGATTACGGCCTGGCCCTGTGGTTTGACGCCTATGCCCTGCGGAGGCAGAAGTACGACCTGCCCTGTACGCAGGGCCAGTGGATTATCCAGGACAGGAGGTACACGGAGGGGCTCCTTGATCCCCCTCTTCCCCCGGGGCCCAAGGCCAGGCCCCAGGGGCCAGCTGAGGAGATGCTGGACTCAGCCTCTGGCCCCATCTCTCCTCCTAGGGCCTCTGAGAGGCCTGAGGCACACATTGATGGCTTGGGTGGCATTGCAGTCAGGGTGGGCCGGCCACTTCACCTGGGTGCTGAGCCCCTCAGACACCCTGACATGGAGTCTGTGGAGATGATGGGCGGGGCCAAGACGCAGAGTGCCCGCGGCCTCGGTCACAGCCCCAGTGCTTCTGGTGCTTCCGCACAGCAGAGACAGACCCCATCTTAGGAGCTTTGGTCCCTGCTCCCCTCCCCTGCAGGACAAAGCGGGGTGGGCAGGGGCTCAGACATCTCTCCTCTGCTGGGAGCGGAGGGAACTGGGAAATCCTGGGAGGCATCACCCGTCAGTGTGCGCACGCTGGACGCTCTGTGGATTGGCCGAAGGGAGAAGGGGTGGCGGCCACTGGGGAGCAGACAAGAGGGGCAGGAGGACTGGAAGGAGGTGCCCGGATCCCACTGTGGGGGAGGGAGAAGTATGGGGAGGAGGGGGAGTCTGGAACCGCCATTGCTGAGCAGGGGTGAGGTGAGGGGGGCCGGCCCCAGGTGTGAAGGCTCACCTTGCCGGTGGAGAGTCCAGGCAGCCGCTCTGCCTCCCTTCCCATGCGTGGCCTCGGGCTCTGACGGGTGAACTGACAACACAACGGTAGATGGCTTGATTTCTTGGCTTCACAAATTTTGAGCGTCGTTGGAAGGCCCGAGCTTTCTAGGATTCTGTGTATTGCTGCTGCACTGTCGCTTGTCCTGCTCAAAGGCCCAGCCAGAACCAGGGTGTCAGGGCCACCCTGCCCGTCGTGGATGCCCAGCCCCGTACCCTCACCCAGGCTGAGCGGTGCGGGGCTCACCCCGCTGGGCCAAGTCCGGAGTAACAGGAGCTGGCCCATGATGCAGGTTCTGTGAATGGAGGTGCAGAGTTGCGCTGTGTCCTTCTCTCTGGTGTCTCAGAGCCCTGTGGGGAGCGGTGATGGGGACCGGGCTCTGCAGAGTTGATCTTCAGGGGAGTCTGTGCCCAGCTGGCATCAGCAATGTCACCTCCCTAGGGAAGGGTGGGGGGGGGGTTCCAGGAAGAGCAGGCACCAGGTGAGGCCACAGTCGGGCCTGCATCGTCTCCAGCCACAGACAGTGACACGTGCGTGGGTCACCCTTGCTGCCACATGGGGCCTGTAGCTGGGAGGAGCTTGTGAGGATCGGGGCGAGGGGCTCCCCAGAGGCAGTGATAGGGTGGATTTTGTTGTTGCTGTTGCTTATATATTTTTTTGCCATTACTGGGTTTGAATTCTGGAGCCATGTGCTTGCGAGGCAGGCATTCTACCACCTGATTAATGCCTGCAGTCCATTTTTTGCTTTAGTTATTTTTTCCTAGTTCTTACTCAGGGCTGTCTGGGCCTTCATCTTCCTGCCTCTGCCTCCCAGGTAGCTGGGATTACAGGCGTGCATCACAAGAGTTTTAATGTGGAACTCGGATGGGAGAATCTTCATTAAAAGTTAACAAAGGGCTGAGGTGGAGCCAGAGGCCCAAGTTCCATTCCAGCGGGGGGAGGAAGTCTCCCCCATCCCCACCATTTTCTGACCCTCTGATCTGAACTGTGTGTGATGGCCTGGTCATCCAGCCCAGTCCTCGCCACTGAACAGGGAGGGAAATGGAGGCCTACGGATCTATCTAGGGTCTATCCTTGTCTTCTCTGCCTTTAAGTGCTGGGGATGGATTTCAGGGTGCAATGGCAGGGTTGGGGGGGGGTGGCAGGGTGAGGCCAGGCAGACCCAGCATTCGCCTCCCCCTGGGGTGGTGGACGATGCTCACAGGAGTCTGGCCATCAGGGTTCTGCTGGAACTCTGGGCACCCCTGTCATCTGTGGGGGTGTGACAGGGACCCACAATCCAGAACTTCTGCTTCCTACTTGGGCAAGGACTCACCTCTCCTGGCTGCGGGGGGGGGGGGGGAGACTCATGTCCAAGGCGAGGGTGAGGGCTGGGCGTGGCTCAGTGGTGGAGCACCTGCCCAGCATGCATCAGGCCCCAGATTCCAGGCGTGAACATCAAAGAGTGAAAAACAGTAAAACGCTAGTTCCCGCACCGGCCCAGACACGGCCCAGCTCCGCGTGGTGCTGCTGACGGGCTCTCCGGCAGCACCGGGCAGGCTTGGAGCTAAAGGCATTACCGTGCCGTCTCCTTTGGCCTCAGCAAGGCACGGGAAGCGGATGCAGCGTCCACGTCTGCTTTTGGTGACAAGGACAAAATGTCAGAGACAGAGTCGTGTGTGAGGAACAGAGGTTTGTGTGCCTCACAGCTGCAGAGGTCATGAAGTTCAAGAGCCCAGAGCTGGCATCTGCCCAGCTTCTAGGTGAGGCCTTGTGTTGGCATCACATGGCCGCCCTGGCTTTTGTAACAGACCCGTTGGATAAATCCATCCGTGCACTCATTCACCCAGTGCCTGGCATGGGAGGGAAGACGCAAGTGGCCACCTTCAGTTTCGGAAGCCCCAGGCCGGCCCTCCTTGGGGTGCTGTGGGGTTTGATAATGATCACCCCATGTGGCTGGATGCTGGAAAGTTCTGTGAATGAGCTAGCACTTGCTGGAAAATCTGCTGTGTGGGTGGCGGCGGGACGGGGGCGGCCGCGTGGGGAGGGGCTTTGGGGGGCGGGGGGCCAGAGGCCATCCTCATGGCAGAGAGGTCTGAGCCTCCCCTGAGCAGCTGGCAGCGTAGTGATAAGGAAGGCTGGCTGGGCGCCTCACCTGCTGCCCTGAGTCCCTGGTCTTCCTCTCCTGACATCCTGTTTCCACGTAGCCAGACAGAGCCCCGGTGCCCTTTAGCGACTTGTGCTGTTGAGATCTAGCTCCTGGCCGCCTGGTTTCCCAGAACCCTCTCTCCCCGGTGGCTCAGGCTTCCCCTTTCCGGAACCTGCCCCTCGCCTGCTTCCTCTGCTGTGACGTCTTTCTCTTGTGATCTGCCCGATCATTTCCATCACTGCCAGCCATGAGGTCAGACAGAGCTGCAGCCCCTCCCCTCCCCAGGCCCACGGGAGCCCCCCTGGGGCCGGCCTGACCTTTCTGCTCCCCCAAGCCCCTGGGTGGCCAGCAACCACCTGTAGCCACACCATGCCTGTGCCCATGCTGAGGATGGCACTGGCGGCAGCCGGGGCTGGGCCCGCAGCTGGCCGCGTCAGCACAAGTTTTCCTAGAAACCGCCTGCTCGGGTCCTACCTGGAACATGGGCTGGGGGTGGGGACGTCACCCTGTCATGCCAAGGCTGAGTCACGTACCCAAGGTCACACCCGACGTGTCGGGTGGCAGAGCCAGGCCTCCACCTCGGCTAAGGCACCATGGTCAGTGTGCTGGCCCCCCGGGTGGTGCCGCTGCCCCCTGGTCAGCGCTGCTGCCCTGACCTTCCTGTCCCTCCGCCTGTGTGCCCCCTTCTTCCTCCCCTCCCACCCTTCCAGACAGCCACCCACCCCGTAGTTTTCTACTTCCTGCGGGGTGGCTCAGCTGCCAAGCTCAGGGCGTCTCTGCTGCTTGTCTAGGAGAGGCAGGAGGGGGGAGAAATACCTCCAACCCAGAGAGGCGACAGTGAACCGGCCATGCGGTGCCCCGCCCCAGCACTGGGGGGCCTCTCACCCCGCCAGGCATTCGGCAGCTCCTGGTTATCATGTCACGTCTGTGGACCGCCTGTAAACAAGGCCCTCTTCAGGTTAAGTGACTCGGGGTGAGTTAGGGGCTATAGCCCTTGAACTCTTGTGTGTCTCCCACTAAGGAGGAATGTATCCCCCAAAGCCTGTCTGGGGAACAAGATGCTGGGGTACAGGGTTGGGTCCCGTGGGAAGGCTCTGCCAGCCAGGCATGGGGCAACCATGTAGCTTCATCCAGGTTGAAATGTTCTGTTCCCTCAAACCAGCTCTGAAACCTCCTGTGTCTCCACAAGTTCCATATGGCCCTGTGGGGAACAGTGAATCCGCCCTCTCCGAATTCTAGATTTGTCAGAGCTGACTGCAAAAAAAAAAAAGCTGTTTTCTTAGCTGGAAAGGGCCAGGGCCAGGCTTGCTCTGCGGCGCCCCCTGGTGGGGCCTCATCCCTGTTGGCTGCAGCCTGGCTGTGGGGATCCTGGGACAGGAACCCTGGTTCAGGGTTCAGTTTCTCTCTCCTGACCTTTAAAATTTTTACCTCCTTTAAAATGATTGCTCTCCTAAAGCAGATTTTCCTTAGACGGGTGATAGGCCCATCGTTACAGTGTTAGTTATTAAACCCGAGAACATTTTGAAATATTTATTATAGTAGTTGCTCTGGTCTGCAGCCTCTCGTACCTATGGTAAGCTGTGATCTAAAAATAGTAAGTAGAAAATTCCAGAAATAATTGATGCGGGCTCAGGATCTTTGATAACCCCATAACTGCTCCATTTTGTTCTTAGTTATTACCATCAACCAATTTAGCTTTATCATATAAATATATATGATATGAGATAATTATATATGATGTAGATTATATGTGTTATATAACCCTATATATTCTGCACTGTATTTTTATGTATACATATATAGATATACATAACCCCTCATCTCAAGGACAGCTATTGTAATTCCTTTAAAATGACAATAAACCCATGAAATGTTAACGTAAGTAACATTTTATGAAAAATTATATTTCTCCAAAACCAAAAACCTTTCATGATACAAATACTATCTTACATCCTTGTATTACTTTCTCGAATCATGGGCTTAAAAGCCCATAAGTGTGTCTTCCTGTCGCCTTCTGCCTTCAGTTGTCTGTGTTAGCATATACTGCATTTCTGGAAAGTTGCACCGTGGTTGTCGAGGGGGAATGGGGGAAGACAAGGCAAATGGTAGCTGAGTATTACTATGAAAGTGGTTTTTGGTACCGCGGGGTTCCCTGGACTGCATTTTGAGAATGGCTACTGGGTTTAAAGTCATGAGCACAGTATTGGCCACGCCTCGGTTGCAGGAGGAGGTGGTGCATGCAAGGGGTTCTTGTTGTAGTGAAAATGAGGCAGCCAGACTCCCAGACTCCCTGGGGTCCTGTAGAGTCTGGATCCTCACCCCGCCCCCAGGAGCGTCTCTGCTGGGTGAGGACTGTCCCTGCAGGTGGAGTTGTCCCAAGTGTCCGGGGTCCGGTGCTGATGGCAGAGGTGCTGGCGAGAGGCCGAGCCCCCGCTCTCACCAGTGATCAATGAGTTAACTGTTTCTGGCCTGTCAAGTGCCCCTCTTGTGATGGAATGCTTTTTTTTTGGGGGGGAGGGGTTCACTGGAGATAAGAGTCTCATGGACTTTCCTGCTCCGGCTGGCTTTGAACCACAGTCCTCAGATTTCAGCCTCCTGAGTAGTTGGGATTATAGATGTAAACCACTGGTGCACTGCCTGTTTTGGAATCCTGAGGGACCAGACAGCCAGCTGGCGGTGAGGAGGGGTTTGTGTGATGGACAGCCCCACTGTACAGAGCAAACTCCCCACCTGGCTTTTTCTACTTTCCCATCCGGGAGCCATTTCGGCCTTCCTGCATTTGGAGTACAGCTCCCCCTGGCAGTCCCTTCCCTGGGGGTCATCCCTGGGAGGCGTTCGCACTTGGGATGGATGAGCAGCTGTTCTGTGGGGAGGGTCCCACCACGATATGAAGGATTCTTGGGTGCCCTGACCCGGCCTCTGCAGAGATGGGAAGTCTCCCTCCTGGCCTCTGGGGAATCTGTTTCCTTGTGGCAGCTGCCCCCCCATCTCTTACTTGAACAGAGCGTCTTCCCCCAGGGACAGAGGGGTCACCTGGATGACCCCTACTAGGAGAGCAGCCCGTGGACTCTGTAACAGGGTCCTAGAGAAAGGACCCTGGAGCCCAGCGAGTCCCAGAACCCACCAGGGTTATGGAGCCAGCCCGTGAGCCCAGCCAGTGCTCGGATGGGGAGACAGCGGCCCCTCACCCCACACAGCACAGCACAGCCCTCCCAGCAGGGCAGCCAGGGTCCCTTGCTTCTTCTGACCTGTGGAAGGCGTTGCCAGATCCCAGGTAGACCCAGGTGATCGTTCCCTAATCAAACGAGTAGGAGGCGCAAGCTTCAGGGACAACCCTTTCTTGCTAGAGTCTCAGCTCACCAGTGATTGGCTGGAATCTAGACTGTGAAAGTATGGGGGTGGGGAGGGGGATGGGCACTGAAGGCCCCCCGGAGCAAAGGGACTGTCACAGCCAGGCTGCTTTCTAGAAGATAGCTCTGAGAGTGAGTAGAAATCAAAAGAGAAGGAGAGTGGGTGGGGCGGCAGCTCCCCATTGCTTGGGGCTGCCCTGTCTACGCGTGGACCCTGGTTGTGCTTTGCCTTGAACTGGGAAAGCAGCCCCTGTGTCCCTGAGTCACCTCTGGCCCTCCCCCCACCCCCAGGCTGTGTGGCCTGCGCACCCTGCAGCCCTATGCCGAGAGGATCCCTGTGGCAGCCTCCGCCGGCATCACCATCAACTTCACATCCCAGATCTCGCTCACGGGACCCGGCGTGCAGGTGCACTACAGCTTGTACAACCAGTCAGACCGTGAGTACAGGAGGCAGAGCTCGGCCCCTGTCCCTGAACCCCTGCGGCCTCTCCTGCAGCCTCCTGGACAGGAGGGACTGCGTTACGTGTGTGTGTGTGTGTGTGTGTGTGTGTGTGTGTGTGTGTGTGTGCGCGTGCACACGAGCACACAGATGCACACGGCTTTGGGTGTAGCACGTACAGGTTGCGATGTGTATTCAAAGGCAAATACACTCTTGTCTATCCACAGGCATGTTTTGTGCATGTGTCTGGATGTGGGTACCTGGAACCATGGTGTACCCAGGTGCCCAGAAGCAGATGTCTGTGGGCACTTGTCATGCCTGTGTGAGAACAGAGGAGCATGCATCTCTGCATGTGTTGCCTGAGGGTGCGCATCCTAACGGTGCCTTCCTTGTTTCCATGGCCGTCTGTGGGTGCCCAGCCTGCCCGGGAGAGTTCCTGTGCTCTGTGAATGGCTTGTGTGTCCCGGCCTGTGACGGCATCAAGGACTGCCCCAACGGCCTGGATGAGAGAAACTGTGGTGAGCAGGCTGGCCCGCCCCGCCCTCCTCTCGCCTGGCTTCCCCGCACTGCACTGAGCTACGCTCCCCAATTAGGAGCACCCCAGAAGTGAGGGATTGCCACTGCGCTGAGAGGACAAGATGGAAGCAGAGTGGGCCACCACGGGGCAGTGCCAGCCACAGGCTGGGTCTCCTGATCAGGCCAAAACCCCAGCCATCTGCCCTGGCCAGGTGTCCCAAAAGGAGCAGGGGTGGCAGGGGGGGGGGAAGGGGAGAGGGCCGGGCCACGAAGGGGGAGGTCCTCAGGGAAGGTGAGACTTCTCCTACCGTTCCACACCAGGAGCTCAGAGGGGCTGCTGTCTAGGCTTCCTGCCTAGCCCTGGGGTGCAGCTCAGGGTCCTGCTGCTTCCCCAGACCAATAGCTCTCTCCTAAATTCTGGCTCCTGCTCCTACAGCCACCATCCAGGTGGCCAGGCAGGAGACACCTCTAGCACACCCCTTGTTTTTAATCTATGGGGAGAGAGGTCAGAGAGGGGGATGTGCACCCCTCCGGAGGAATCCACCAGGGGGCTGGGAAGGGGCTCCTTTCCTGGTGCTCAGCCAGGTCACCCGGGACAGGTCATGTCAGGTCTGTTACCACCAGTGTAATGGAAGGGGAGAGGGGCTGTCTCAGCAAGGTGCTGTGAGAGCCAGGCACTCAGCGCGGAGGATTTGAGATCGGTACAGTGTGGTACAGTGCGTGTTCCAGGGGCGGCGCCAATTCCCAGCCTGGCCTTCGGCCCCGTCCCACCTGCCACGCTCTGTCCCCCGCAGTCTGCAGAGCCACATTCCAGTGCCACGAGGACAGCACGTGCATCTCCATGGCCAGAGTCTGCGACCGGCAGCCCGACTGTCTCAACAGCAGTGATGAAGAGCAGTGCCAGGAAGGTAGGAAGGGTCCCGCCTCACTCCAGCCCTCTGCAAGCCTCCTCTGAGCTTATGCCAGTAAGTCCTTCATCCATCCACCCACCTATCCCTCCACCCACCTGTCTGTCCAATCACCGATGCATCCATGCACCTGTCCGTCCATCTATCCATCATCCAGCCACCTACCCTACCGCCTATCACCCATCCATCCACGCACCCACCCACCTCATCCATCCACCCTCATCCATTCATCTGCCTGTCTATCCACTCACCTATCCATCCTTGCATCTGTCCATCTATCCATCATCCAGCCAGTTACCCTACCTACCCTCCTGTCCATCATCCATCCATCCACCCACCCACCCATTTATCCATGCATCTCCCCATCTATCCATCATCCATCCACCCACTGACCTGCCTTCTTGTCCATCACTTATCCATCTACCCACCCACCCACCCGACTCATCCATCTTCTGGTCTCCAACATCACCTTATCTGTCCATTGATTTGTACAATCATTCAGCCATCCATTTACTGACCTGTCGAACTGCCTCTGTTCCTGTGCATGCTCCTTTGCTATGTGTTCAGTAGCTCCCTCCCAAGAGGGGACACAGAGATGTGCGCTCATACCAGCTCGGGGTAGGGAGCCAGGCCCTGCCTGCAGAAGAGCCTAGGGGAGGCTCTGGGGACCCTTCGGGGTGTTCAGGAGACCCTCCCCTCGTCTCCTGGTCTCTCCTGGTGCCACTTTCCCGGGCCCCACTTTGGAAGGGGTCCTTGGGGCTCAGAGTCCCACCTTCGGTGGCCTGCCCCCACCCCTCCACGCCAGGAGTGCCTTGTGGGACCTTCACCTTCCAGTGTGAGGACCGGAGCTGCGTGCGGAAGCCCAACCCAGAGTGCGACGGCCGGCAGGACTGCGGGGACGGCTCCGATGAGCTCCACTGTGGTGAGCACTACTTGGTGTGTGTGGCAGGGGGGGAGGCTGTGGCAGGGAGGGAATCTCCCTCCACCCAGCGCTGCAGGGGGAAAGGTCGCAGCAGGGGCCTGGGAAAGCTGGAGGGGTGGCGGCATGGCAGGATCCTCCAAGGGCAGCTGGAGAGAATCTCTTACCGCATGCCTTCCCATCTCGCTCCATCTCTGTGGACTGGCCTCTCACTATTCTTCCTTCCCTTTGTTCTTTCTCTGTCCCTCTGTTCCTGTCCCCCCACCCCCGTCCCTCCCCAGACTGTGGCCTCCAGGGGCCGTCCAGCCGCATCGTGGGCGGGGCGGTGTCCTCAGAGGGGGAGTGGCCGTGGCAGGCCAGCCTTCAGGTTCGAGGTCGGCACATCTGTGGTGGGGCCCTCATTGCCGACCGCTGGGTGGTGACGGCAGCCCACTGCTTCCAGGAGGACAGGTGAGAGGGTGGCCGGGCCGGGGGAGGGGGGGTTGGGAGGAGGTGTGGATGTGCGGATGGAAGGGAGGGGAGGGATGGGAAGAGCCCAGGCTCCACCTGACCGGCTCTGTGTTGCTGGCATATTGCTCAACCGCTCTGTGCCCTGCTCGTGGTGTCTGCCTTCCGGTGGGTCTGTGACTCATCCCCTCAGTCCTTTACGCATTCAGCAGTATTTGTTGTGTTCCTGCTACGGGCCAAGTGTGTGCGGGATGCTGGGGATACAGCAGCGGGCAAAGATGCCCCATGCCCCCTCCATGATGAGTTGTGACAGGAAGGCTGGGCGGGTCTGGGATGCCCCCGTGACTCCTCATCTGGCACCTAGCTGAGCCCTTCTGCCCATCCGCTTGGTTGGCTGGACTTCCTTGGTGCTTCCCCCCTCTCCCCCCCCCCCCCCCCGCCCCATCTGGTCTCCAACCCCCCCAGGCCCCTCCCATGGCAGTGCAGCTCTCTAGCGCCCTCTGCAGGCACCGGCTAGCTCTCTCCACATGTGTGTCTTTAACCCTGCTCCCGACTCCCCACTGTCCTCAAGGTGAAGGGAGCCCCCCCCACACCCCAGGTTGCATGCTAGCTTGGGAAGAGTTCCAGCAGCCCCAGTCTGTAAAGTGGACCCACAGAAAAGGAGAGAAATAGCTGTGGGGTGCCTGGCACTGGGCCGGTTCTGCTACATCCTGCATCTTAGGGGTTCTGTGAAGCTGGGACTGAGGTGGAGGGTGGAGTTCCCGGCATTGAGCCACAGCCTTGATGGGGGCAGGGCAGGGCGGACAGGGACGAGGGGGGGGAGGGGGGTGGCTGGCTGTCACAGGGCCCCTCCCCCACCCGAACCCCCAGCATGGCGTCGCCAACGCTGTGGACAGTGTTCCTGGGCAAGGTGCGGCAGAACTCGCGCTGGCCGGGCGAGGTCTCCTTCAAGGTGAGCCGCCTGCTGCTGCACCCCTACCACGAGGAGGACAGCCACGACTACGACGTGGCGCTGCTGCAGCTGGACCACCCCGTGGTGCGCTCCGCCTCTGTGCACCCGGTCTGCCTGCCTGCGCGCTCCCACTTCTTCGAGCCGGGCCTGCACTGCTGGATCACAGGCTGGGGCGCCCTGCGAGAGGGCGGTGAGCGAGGCCCCGGGCCCGTGCGGGGCGGGGACACGCGCGAAGCAGCAGGTAGCACAGGTGCCCACCTGGGCGTGGAGGAGGCTGGGGTGAGCCCCAGGGCTGGGCAGGCTTTCAGAGAACAAAATCAGTGATGCGATCACAGGCTCTGCCCTCTACCTGCCTGCCCTTCCTTTTCTTCTGGAAGGACATTTTAAGAACCTAGGTGAGCTGGGCACCAGTGGCTCACACCTGTAATCCTAGCTACTCAGGAGGCTGAGATCTGAGGATCATGGTTCAAAGCCAGCTGGGGCAGGAAAGTCCATGAGACTCTTATCTCCAATAAACCACCAGAAAACCGTAAGAAGTGGTAAAGCACTAGCCTTGAGCTGAAGAGCTGAGGGACAGCGTCCAGGCCCAGAGTTCAAGCCCCATGACCAATCAAAAAAAAAAAGCACCTAGGTGACCGGGTGTGAGCAGAGGACACGGGGACAGGCTCAGGGCTCCTCCGCTCGTGGACATGCACTGCAAGGATGGTTCAACAGCACAGATCGGAATTTTAGGGGGACAGGACTCCATGTACCCCACCTGATTCAGGGACATGCATTGTGACAAATGTTGTGGATGATAAAGAGGCTCCGAGTCCCAGCCAGAATTGGACAGAGACTGGATCCCAGGATCCAGGCCTGGGGATTCCTGCTGCTGCTCAGAGATGGGCTCCTACCCCATACCCTTCATGATGGGAGCCACCGTCTCAGGTGCCCCCAGTGCTTCCAATGTGCACTCAGCTGGATGCAGCCTTGCTCTAAAACCTCTGAGTGCAGCTTTAATGTGTGCAGCGCCACCAGTGCTTTCCAGTCAGGAGGGAGGAGGGCAGCTGTGGCTGGGTTTGTTGCAGAGCGGGGGGTCAGACCCAGGGCCTTGCACATGCTGGGCAAGCACTCGACCACCGAGCCACAGCTCTACCCCCAAGTTGTAAAGACAGGCAATCTCCTGGACACTTTGAAAACACAAAGAGTAGTAGCAAGGCAAGGATTGGGTCATTAATTCATTCATCAACACATTCCTGAGCACCTACTATGTGCTGGGATCAAGGCAGGCAAAGGGGATAAAGCAAGAACATTCTTGAGAGCCATAGGGTTAGGGGACACAGGAGACAGTGGGACACTGGTGGACACAGGACACAGCAGCCCTGGGCTCCAAGGACAAGCAGGCAGCACCTGCAGGGGAACAGGAGGTGTCCTAGGCAAAGGTACCTGGGTCAGACTCAATCTGAGAATGAGGTCCACTGCCAGCGCGAGGGGAGCGTGGTGGAGGGGCAGGGGTGTGTGGGAAGATGGAGGGAAGCACAGGCAGAGCCTTCCGGGCACCACAAGGGGCAGGCCTTCTCCCCACGTGCACCTGAGAACCAGCTTCAAAACCGGCACCCAGGCCCACATCAGACCTGTAGCCCTTGGGTGCCATTCGGTGCCAGTGTGTACAGAGCTTGCGGGGAAGCTGGGGGATTGCAGGGCGGGAGGACTCCATCTGTGCTTTGTGGACAACCCACAGCGGAGGGGGGTGGGGAGCTTTGCCAGGGCAGGGGCACACCCCAGATGGGACCCTGGCAGGGGGAAGGCAATGAGATGCTGGAGGAAAACACTAACAGGCTTTGAGTGGGGCTCCACCAGCCACAGGGAGCAGAATGACAGCAGGGCCAGGGCTGTGCCTGGTAGGGGAGGGTGGGCAGAGATGAGGCGCATCATGGGAGGAAGGGCAGGGGTGCCAGGAGCCTCGGCCCTCATGTCTGCCCCGCAACGCTCGCAGGCCCCACCAGCAACATTCTGCAGAAGGTGGACGTGCAGCTGGTCCCGCAGGACCTGTGCAGTGAGGCCTACCGCTACCGGGTGACCCCGCGCATGCTCTGTGCCGGCTACCGCAAAGGCAAGAAGGACGCCTGCCAGGTGACTTCCGCGGGTGCCAGCGAGGGCAGGGGGAGGCGGGGGGGTCAGCTCAAACCCAGGCCCGTCCCCTGCCCCTCAGGCACGGGGTCACGCAGGCCAGAGGCCACCTGGAGGGAGGGTGGCTGCCACAGAGAAGGCGGAGGCAGCACAGGGATGGGGGCGGGGGACACGTGGTCAGGAGCCGCTGGCAGCCAGGCCAGGCTGGTCTTGGCTGGTCAGTAGATGGTTTCCAGTGGTCACCTGACTTTTGCTGTCCCCTCTGACACAACCGTCTGCTCTTCGCAGGGTGACTCTGGTGGTCCGCTGGTTTGCAAGGAGCCCAGTGGCCGCTGGTTCTTGGCCGGGCTGGTCAGCTGGGGCCTGGGCTGTGGCCGGCCCAACTACTTTGGAGTCTACACTCGCATCACGGGGGTGATTGGCTGGATACAGCAGGTGCTGACTTGAGGAGCAGGCCTGGCCGGGGAGCCCCAGGCACCCAGCAGGCCAAGGAACAAGTATTCTGGGGACAGGTAGCCACGTGGAGACTGGAATGGCGTCCTGACCACTGCCGTGAGATGGCACAGGGAGGGGGAACTGGCCGTGGCTGGTGGCTAACAGCCCACGGGCCCAGCCCAGCCCAGCCTGGGTTCACCTCTGGCCCTTTCTCCTCCAGCTCCTTCCTTCTACCCAATGACTTGGGGTGGGGCTTCAGTGGAGGGCTCTGTTTCCAGCCCCCCCCTTCAGTGTCAAATATCCCTGTCCCTAAGGGCACACAGAGTCACCTGGGGCACCAGCTCCTGACCGCAGACTCCAGCCTGGGAAGTCCCTGGCGTATCTTGGAGGGGGGGTACAGGGGACCCACAGAGCCTTGGGGAATGCCCAGGGGACCAGCTGCCAAGTAAGCCAAAGGGTGGGGGCAGCCCCACCGGCAGGACCCCTGCTCCCCCCAGTCTGTCACCACCGGGATTCCGCGTCACCGGAGGCCAGCTGTCTGCCCCGTGAATAAAAGGCTGACCCAGCCGCCTGGCCTCTGAGTGGGCCCCGCACTGCCTCCTGTCCCTATCCGAGCAGGCCTGCTGCCCCCTGGAGCCACCGGGGCTGGAGCCTCCAGGAAAACTGCCAAAGTCTCTGGGGACCTCGAGGAAGGCCATGGTCAGCGTTGGGGAGGGGCAGAGTGGCGGCCCCCTCGGGAACCTCGAGAGCCCGCGGGCACCGGGCAGCACAGGGTGGTCCTCGTGGGGGCACCGGGGCTGGAGCACAGCGTGGGTCTCCTGCTCCCCCGTGCCCCTCGTCCACACCCCCTACACCCTGCAACCAGAGAGGATGGGGATGCAGATGGGGAGGACGCGCCGTGGGCTGGGGCTCAAGGGCAACCAAGGGGCATAAGGCCATCCAGGAGGCCAAGGCAGTGGGCTGGGCTGGAGGGTGGTTTAGGACCTGGGGGTTGAAGACCCCCCCGGGGGTCCTG
This sequence comes from Dipodomys merriami, assembly GCF_024711535.1. Taxonomy (NCBI): domain Eukaryota; kingdom Metazoa; phylum Chordata; class Mammalia; order Rodentia; family Heteromyidae; genus Dipodomys; species Dipodomys merriami. The sequence continues at coordinate 158,551 of NW_027202529.1, read as the reverse complement.
AGCCGAGAGCTGGCTGGGGATGGGCCAAGGGCACTGGGGGGAAGGGGAGGAGCCGCCGAGGGGGTGCTGCCAGGGAGGCCTCCAGCCTTGAAGGTGGCATGATGACGATTGGGGGGGCGGGGCTCGGGTGCGCACCCCCTCCCTCCGTGAGAATGGAGGAGCTGGAAGGCAAAGGCCCCTCCGCCGTCCCAGCAGGAAGCCAGGTGGGGAGGGTGCAGGTCTTTTAACAAGGTTCCAGGGGACTCTACTTGCTGGGACAGCGGAGGCTGAGGGGGGATGTGCCCTAGAGAACCACAGCTGGCTCTAGGGAGGTGAGACTCGACACAGAGGAGGGGGGCCTGAGCAGCAGTGATGGACGACACAGAGGAGGGGAAAAGTCTGGGGGAATCCTGCCCTGTGTCTCCATTTCCCAGAGCCTAGCAGAGGGGGTCTTCAGCCTCCGCCCCTGGGCAGAGCTCCAGGCCAAGTCTCCACCTCTCCTCCCAACACACAGCCATGTGGCTGGGGGAGAGCCTGGGCTTCAGGAAAGCCCAGTCCTCCGGTCGGGTCTGCGGCTTGAGTTCGGCCTGTCCCCTCCCTGCAGGGCCCACACAGGAGGCAGCCAGGCGGGACTTTTCTTCAGGTTTATTCATTCAGTGGTGGGAGGCACGGCTGAGAGGAGAGCCCCATCTGGGGGGAGGTTCATACAGGAGGGCCTCGCTCAGTCCCCCACACAATCAGGCCTTGCCCTGGGCAGAGGAGGGTCCCCTGGCCCCTTACGGGGTCCTGCCCACCACTTCGACCACGCCTGGGCCCGGAGCAGGGCTGCGCTGCCTCCTGTCCCCATTCTCCTCCCAGGCCAGGTCCCTGTAGTGCTACCCCAGTACCTGAGTCTCCCTTAGCAAAGTGTCCTGCATGGGGGGGCTAAGGCTGTGTCCCCAGGGAAGGTGAAGGGATGGCCCCTGCTTCTGGGGGCTCTGCCGCTCTGGGCACCCTCACAACAACCCTGTGAGGTAGGCGAGGCAAGGGAAACGCGGGCACGGACAGGGAGACAGCTCAAGGAGGGGAGGTGCCCGGGCAGGGAGGGGGCGCGTCCACCATGCAGCAGGGGGTCGGGGGCCACGGGACGGAGGGGCCTGGGAGACACAGCTGGGCAGGGCCCCACTTCAGCCACGGGCAGGTAGCCCTGCCCAGGGTCTGCCTCAGGCCTGGTGAGGTTCTGGGGGGCCCCCAGCCCAGCCCTGGAGGCAGGGGTGAGTCCCAGCCCAGTGAGTACAGACAGGAGGGGCAGGGGAAAGAACACAGCTTCCTTCTCGGGCCGGGGGCCCGCCCCGTGGTACAAAAATAAAGGATTTCAGATCGGAACCCCAAGTCCCTGGAGGTGATCTGGGGGCTCACATCCGGGTGCCTCTGGCTTGTAATAGCTAGAAAATAAGAGAGGGAAGGGGTAGGAGGAGGGGAGGGGGGGGGAATCAGAAAACCAGGGAGGCCGGTAATGAGAGGGCAGGAGAGGGGTGGAAAGTGAGAAGGAAGGAGGCAGGAAGGAAGGAGAGGAGGGAGGGAGGGAGGGAAGGAGGGAGGGAAGGAGGGAGAGAGAAAGGCCAGTAAGTCCCAGGCTCCCTTCTGGGGCTGAGGCCCAGAGAAGTGGAGTGAGGACCGAGGGGGGCAGGAGGGTGCCCCACCGAACTCAGCTGGGCACCCCGTGCCCACCCTGGGCTGCATGGAGCCTGCCTGGGGAGGCCAGGCTCTACTAAAACTCGGTCCAGGGTGGAGGCAGGGCAGAGGCAGGGCCGGGAGAGCTGCTGTCCCCACTTTAGAATCCACTGGGGCCCAGAGGGCACGTGGCTGCCAGGGTCCCGGGGCAGCTGAGACCGAGTGGGGGCTTGTGGGTGCCTGGCCACCCTGTAATCCTCGGCTCTGGCCCATCTTTGCCAGCCAAGGCTATCCCGATGTGGCCTGGCCTCCCCACCCCACAGAAGTAGGGGGCCGGGGGCTACATGCAGCCACACACGAGCTCCAGGGCGTTGGGGATGCAGCCCCTCCCCAGCCTGGCTCAGGCACCACCCAGCAGGCAGGTGGGCAGGAAAGCCCCCCCCGCCCCACCTCGTTCTGCTCTCAGGACCTCACCCCAAGGCCCAGTGAGGATGAGAAACTGGTGAGTGGAGAAAACCAGCTGAGAGCCTGGCCCAAGTCCAAGGACAAGAGACAAGCACCCTCCTTGCTCGGCCCTCCGTCCAACTCTGCCAGTCTCCTAACCGGGGCTGGCAGCTCTGGGATTGGTGCGGGCCAAGGAGCCCTCCCGGCAGGCTCTCGCTCAGGTCTGGGAGGGTGTGAACGGGGACCTGCAAGGAGGGCACATGAGGGGGCCAAGCAGGCCGGCGGGGCCCAGGCCAGCCTCAGAGGTGCCCAGCGGGGTGGGTGGACACGGAGCAGGTGCAGCCGTGACTCTCCTCCCCAGGCCAGGAGGCAGGAGGGACTGGAAGGGGTGCAGGAGGAGGCTGGCGGAATGCTCGGGGATGCAGGGCCATGGGGCCTGGGGAGAGGGCACGGGAGGCCGGGACCAGAGCGGCCCCAGGATGGAGATGCGAGCAGGCAGAGAGAAGACCTGGACAGGGGCAGAGAGGGAAGAGGCAGGGTGCAGATGAGATCCAGGAGGAAGAGGAGGTGGATGAAGATGAGGCAGGACCTCCAGCAGGAAGCGGAGGAGGAGGCGGTGGTGGGAGGGAGAAAAGGTTAGCGGGATCCTGAGATGACAGGGCTGCAAGAGAAAGTGAGAGAGGGATGGTTATGGGGCGAGGCGACAGGCGCTAAGCTAACCCTGGCGGCCCGCCCTCGTCCCGGCTGCAGCTGCTCCAGCAGGACGAGCGGGAGCCCCGGCTCTCATTAGCAATCATCTTCCTGGGGGCGGGCTGCACCTTTCTCCTGGGCATCTGCCTCCACCTGCACCTGTGCCACCTCCTCCTGCCGCGGTGGCTCCTCCAGTTGCTCCTCCGCGCTCTGGACCCGCCGGCCGACCCAGGGAAGAGAGAGTGGAGACACTGACCTAGGGCCCGGGGCGTGCGGGTAGCTGTCCCCGTGCCGCGCCCCCCACCTCAGGGCAGAGGGGCAGGTGAGATCGGGAGTGACCTGGGACAAGGGAGGGCTGCAGCCACAGAAGCCAGGCATCGCCAGCCCGGGCGAGCCCAGGGGGTCCGGCTCAGGACCAGTCTGGCTGCGGTCACAGAGGGGTGTGGTGGTGAGGGGTGGAAGAGGAGCCCTGTGGGTGTGGTGGGAGGGGGCGGCAGGAGGTGCCTGGCAAGGCCTTGCTTTGGGGGTGGGGAGGGCAAGATAGGCAGCCAAGGATGTCTCAGGGCCAACACCAATCAGATCTAGGGTGCCATCAAGGGTCTGGCACCCAGGCCTGGGCGGTGGCACAGACAGGCAGCGCAGCGGGCTCCCACTGTACTCCACCAGCACGGGAGGAGGGTGAGGCAGACAGACAGACAAGACAGACAGGAAGCCAGGGTAGGTCTCCAGCACACAGGAGCAGGCCCCCTCTGTCCTGGCCAGGCCCATGCCTAACTCTGCTGCTGCCCAAATGAGAGGTCCTGGAGCTGAGGGGAACAGATGCTGGCAGCTGTGCCCCTGGGGGAGGGGAAGGCTGGCTTCCGGGCAGGTGGACACACAGGGAGGCCTGGGGCAGGACTGTGGAGTGTGGCTTCCTGGTTCTGACCTAGGCCTGAGGGGGATGATCGCCAGCCCCAGGGAATAAACTGGCTACTCCAGAGCCCACGTCTGAGTCAACACAGGATGTGGTTCGCCTTTCTGGCTGCATGGAGGATAGCAATGGTGCCCAGAGGACAGAACTCGCCCAAGGCCATACTCTGTCAACCTAGCTCAGTGCACTGTCTGGTGCTGTGAGCCCTGCAGACACCGCGTGGCCCGCAGAGCCGCCCTGGCTGCGCCCTGGGGGCGGTCCTGACTTGCTGCTCCCCAGCCTGGGCCTGGTAACTGGTGTGAGCAGACTTGACCAAGATGCATGGGATGGATGGCAGTGGCTGTGACCATGGGGTTATGGGGTGTGGTGGGAGGGAGGAGGCAGCGGCGGGGACGGAGGGAGGAATGCCCGAGGAGCACATCTCTACCTTCGTTTTGCGGCTGGACTCGGAGCTCAGGCCGTGGGAGGAGCTGTGCAGCTCCTTGGACACCACGCACAGGAACTCGGCCTGGTCCTCACTGCCATAGGTGTAGGAGGAGCCGATGTTCACCAGCTGGGGGTGGGGGGAGAGACGCAGGTCGGGTGGGGGACAGAGGAGCCCCTGGCGGCTGCCAGTAGGTCATCTTGGCTCTGCTCTAGGCAGCCTGCAGGGACAGCCTCCCTGGCTTGCATCTCTCCTGGATTGGCAGGGCCTGACCCATCCGAGCCCCCACCCTGCCACAGCCAGGCAGACACTTCCTAGGGGAAGGCAGAGTCCGGGAATGAGCATGCTGTCCCCCGGCCCAGACGTGGCTGCAGCATCTCCAGGTTCTAGGCTGCAGCATGGGGCTGGGACACAGAGGAGCCTCATAGACTACTCCTTTGCTCCGGGAAGGCCTGGCAGGCCAGTGAGTTCACAGGGCCAGTGACCAGTCCCTCAGCCTCTCAGTGGCTCAGGGTCTGGAGGATGACACACCCACACAGCCCTTCTGGCTAAGGAAATCTTGCACAAACGAGTCTTCCAGCTCTCAGGGGTCCTGATTCAGCAGTCACAGAAAAATCTCCCCCCCTCCACTGGGAACAGTGGCCTGCAGGTCGCGGGGCTGCAGGAAGTGCGGGACCTGGGTCCCTCCAAGCCTTCTCTAGGGTCTTGTGGACTTGAACTCAGTCCTAAGAGTTGACCCGACACTAGGGCCTTAGCAGGACCAGCAGCGTCACTGCCAGCCCGCCGATGATCACAGCAGCCTCCGCTGCAGATGGGCAGTGGCCTGGGAGGAGCCGTGGCTTTCCTGGGGCTGGAAAGGAATTGGGCCTCCGGCTCCTGGACTGGCTTGGACTTCCTGCCTGCCGGCCACCCCAGAGGCCCAGCCCTCCCCCTTCAGCTTCCTGTGAAAGGCAACAACTCAGAAAGGCCCAGGTGAGCTTTCTTGCTCTAAGGGCAAGTCAGACTGAGCTTGTTTTGCAGCTGTGTTCCCCTGGAAACCTGCATGGTGGCGGAGCTGGTAAAGTGAGGTCAGCACGGGAGCTCAGGGAAGCCTGAAGGGGGCGCTAGCGCGCCCTGGGCACACTCCCTGTGGAGCCCTGGAGGCTGTGCCCAGGGTAGTCACCTCCTGGCTCTGTCTCCCGTTCCTGGCTGTCAGAGACTTGCCCACAATACCCTGTAGCCCCCTACCCACCCTTCTTTGTCCTCCTCTCCTCATTTCGTAAATCCGGATTTAAGAACACTCCCTCCCCACGTGGGGGCTAAGGTCCCAGCCTACCTGCTCAAAGCGCCAGCCGTCAGACATGGTGGAGACCATCTGCGTGAGCTCCTCCTCCTGGCACTGCAGCACCCGGTACACGTGCTTGGGTGGCACCTGCGGGCAGAGGGGCGTGTGAAGGGCTCCTGCCGCCCCTCCTCAGCCATATACTCCTGGAAGGTGGATGGTGGGGGAAAGAGGAAGAAGGGCTGGAGGAGCCTGTGCCTTGGGATGTACTATGTACCAGGGATTCCAGATACATGATCTCGCTCCTTCATAGACCCCTATACGTTATGGGATCAGTGAGGATCTAGAACTGGAACGGGGGGCGGGGGGGGAGGGGTGTGTGTGTGTGTAACATTTGGGTCACTGATCACGTCAGACCCTCCAGAGACGTGAAGCCTCCCCTGTCCCGCCTCCCCTCCCCATCCCACCTCCCCTCCCCTGTCCCGCCTCCCCTCCCCTGTCCCACCTCCCCTCCCCATCCCACCTCCCCTCCCCTGTCCCACCTCCATCCCCTATGGCACTTCCCAGGGAAGGTGGGGAATGTCCCCATCTGCTCCTGGTCGCTGGGTGGGCACTGCTCAAGACCTCTTTGTACCCATGCGCAAGGTCTTGAGAGGCCACCCAGCAGCAGTGCTGAGGTCCCCGGGCCTTTCCCCCGCCGCCCAGCTTCTCTCCCGACCTGGGTCACCGTGTAGTCCTTCTCCTCCATCCTGTCTTTGATGATTCGGATCAGCGGGCCAATGTTGTAGAACTCGGCCTCCTCCAGGACTCCTGGCAGACGGAGCAGCCCCTGGTTACTCCTGCCGCCCCAGACTCTGTTCTCCTCTTGCCGCCAGGCCCACACCCTGCTCTAGTCGCAGGCCCCGACAAGAGTGGGTGGCAACTCCGAGTCCAGTGGCCAAAGAAAGGGTCTGTTTCCTTCCTTCCTCGGGCTCCATACTCCCAGTGGAAGGGGGGAGATGCCGTGATGGAGCCAGCTCCCCTCGTGGCACAGATCAGAGCACCAAGGCCACCTGTGGTCCACAAGCTGGCACTGCTCTGGCGCCACCAAGAACCAGAGGTGAGCTGGAATGGAGCCCTGGGATGCCATGAGGGCCTGGGCCATGACTACTGTGTGCACCTGCTGGGACCCTGCGCCTGCAGCACGCCACCCCTCATGTTTGGTCCTCATAACGAGAAGGAGGTACTTTCATCATCTTGACTCAACGGGGAAAACTAAGGCCCCAAGAGAGAAACGACTTGCCCAAAGTCACGCAGACTTATGGAAACACAAGTGCCTTAAGCCTTCAAGCTCCTGCTACAGACGGATAAACTTCTATGCACCCTTTCCAGCGCCCACACTTCACAGTTTTTTGTTTTTTTTTGTCGGTCGTGGGGCTTGAACTCTGGGCTTGGGCGCTGTCTCTCAGCTCTTCAGCTCAAAGCGAGCGCTCTACCACTTGAGCTACAGCGCCACTTCCGGTTTTCTGGTGGTTTATTGGAGATAGGAGTCTCACGGTCTCTCCTGCCCGGGCTGGCTTTGAACCGCGATCCTCAGATCTCAGCCTCCTGAGTAGCTAGGATTACAGGCATGAGCCACCAGCACCCGGCACACTTCACAGTTTTTAAGGCCCCTGTGCTCATCAGGAATCTTGGAGCTATGAGAGAAGCAAGCACCGTTCTTCACATTTTGCAGTTAATAAATCTGAGAGATCAAGTCGCCCCCAGCCCCGCCAAGTGAAGTGGAAAAGTTCCCAGGGGCTTGACACTTGAAGCTTCTGCAGGGCCGGGTCCCTTCGGTCCCTTCCAGATTGGCTGCTAGGCTCCCTGGGACAAGACCTATTATGGGCTGTGTGTCCCCTCAAGATCCCCATGCTGAATCCTGGCTGGCGAGGTGAGGGGGCCTGGAGGGAAGGCGCACGGCGCATGGTGCATGGTGCGCGGTGGCATGGTGAAGAGGGGGAAGGCTGGGATTGGATGGTACCCCCTTAAGAAGAGGCCCGGTACTGTGACGGTGCCCACATCCTGCCTAGGGCAACCAGGGAAGGCAGGCAGCAGTCTGCAGCCCAGAAGAGGGTCTCCTCAGGGCCCCCCTGGGCTGGCCAGAGGAGCTCAGAACCCAGCCTCCAGCACCGTGAGGAACACATTTCCATTGCGGACAACAGCCAGCATGGATGAGCTCAAGGTCCCTCTTTGATCTATACTGCTGTCCCCAGAGCTCCCCGAGGCCTGCCACAGAGGGGCATCCTGTAACCTGGAGCTGCGCAGCCTCAGGGCCAGCGGGACCTGTAGCTCCCTTCATCCACCCCCAGCGACGGGCACTGCTGTCACCCCATTTCACAGACAGAAGCGTGGAGGCACAGGGCGTTAAGTAAGGTTCCAGGTCCCCCTAGCTAGGGAGCTGGCTGTCTGCAGGTGCTATCAGTTTCAGGGCTTTGAGAAACCAGACCTGTAAACAGGTGTTGGCTGTGACTCTGGAGTGCTGCCTCCTCTTCCCTCCCTCCCAGTGGGACCTGCTCCTGTGCCCAGGCCACACCCACGCTATCTGCTCCCCTAGGGCTGCTGCCAGCCTCGGCAGAGCAGAGGTGTTGAAGCCTGGCTCTTTGAGAAGCTTCCAGACTGCTGTATCCTGTGAGACCATGGGCAAGAGTGAGGAGGGATGGCTAGCCTTCCCCGACACCCACGGGTGCACAGGACCCAGGACGCATGGAGTCTCAGTGCATGCAGAATGCATGCATTTTGCAGATACCAGTGGAGACTGGTAGATACCAGCAGGCCTGGCTGGGTCAGCTCTCCCAGAACCACACCCTGTGTCCTGAGGAAACGGCTAGGCACACTGGTCCCTGGCCCCAGCTGAAGCTTTGTAAGTGACAGTTCTCTCATAGTTGGCTTCTCTGTCTGCTAGGCCCGGATATGGGCATCTACAGCCCTGGGAGTCGCTGAAGCCCTACCAGGGAGCAGGCTCCTCCCCCACCCCCGCCTCCCATCCCAACCAGCCCAGTGCGGCAGAGACTGCCAGATTTGGGGAAGACTCACCCTCTCCACCCACTTGCTCACTGCAAGCCCTCGCCTGGCAGAACTGGCAGAATTGAGAATCAAAATAGCAGATCACTCAGAGAAAGAAGGTGGTGAGGGGTCCCCCCCTTCCCCACCCTTTTCCCCTCCACCTCAGGGCTGCAGTAGACACCCCTGGCTTCCAAAGAGGCCAAGAGTGGAAAGGAAGAAAAGGCAGCCCCACCCCAAGCAGACGCCTCCAGCAAGGGCTTCCTTCATCCTCTGCACAGGCCTCCGTGGCCATCCGGTGAAAGCTGGGGCCTGACAGCTCCACCGAGGCCTGGAGTCAGCCCTGTTCCAGCTGAGAAGAGGCGGAAAGTGTGTGAGAGAGCAGGTTCCATGCCAGCCAGGGGAAGTGGCTTTGGATCTCTGCGGAAAGCCCTACCAAACTGCGCAAGGCAGAGCTAGGAATGGGCCTCAGGCCACTGGACCCACTTACCCTCCTCAGCCATGTCCTTGTCCAGCACCAGTTTGCCATGGCGGAGAAAGTTCAGGATGGGCCCAAAGTAGGTGGGGTCCCGGTCAATGAGGTAGGCCCCAGTTTCATCCTATAGAGGAGAATACCACAGGTATTAAGAGAAGTGTAGCCTCACCCCTGCCCAAGCCCACATTGTTCTAGGAAAAGTCAGGGGAGGGAGAGAGGGTGCAGGGTAACAGGCTGGAGCTGTAAAGCTCTGGGATCAGGCCGACTGAGGTTCAAACTTTGCCTCTGCCTTTCCTAGGCTGTGTGACCTTGGACTGATGGTTTGACCTCTCTGAGCCTCTCTCCTCGCCCCATAATTAGGTGAACACGTGGGCGAGAAGTTTGAGTGGTCTCCGGCCCGGTGCAAGGCTCAGTGATGGTCCCTCTTGCAGGGATGCCCCCCCCCTTCCCACCCCGTACCCCAAGCTAGCTCTACTGTCTATCAATCAGTCAGGGGATGTTTTCAAGTTTCCAGAGAAGCTGCTCTCTGATTGGACACGGGCAGCCCGCAGGGAGGCAGGGCGGGCTGAGACATCTGGAGGTGAGAGGACTTGCCCAAGGTCACCGCGCGGGAGGGTCACGAGGAGGGGGCGGGGCATCTCAGGGGGCCAGCTCCAGCTGGGACCCAGCTGGCCCTCCAGACTGGAAGGCTGCGCCCAGAGCAGGGAAGGAGCCCGTCGGAGGCGATGCCGGGTGGGAGCGCAGACACGGTGGCCGCCGGAGGGGGGGGTGGTCCCCGCACCCCCCAAAGGAGGGGGGAGGCCCGCGCGTGGGGCTCCAGGCCTGCCAGTCCCGTTGCCACGGCGATGCGCGCAGCGCGCGCCCGGCCCCTCTCCCGCCCCCTCCCCGGCCGCTGCTTCCCGCCTCCGGCTCCCGGGGAAAGGCGGGTGGGGTGGGCTGGCCGGCTGACCGCCCCGCGCCGGGGATCGGGGTGGGGGGGCCCGGGCCGCCCGCCGCCCGCCGCCCGCCGCCCGCCCGCGGGCTCACCCGGTCCGACTGCAGCTCTTCCCCTTGGCACAGGCGGCTGAGGAAGGACTTCTGCTCCCGGCACAGCGTCTGCCGGGTGGTCAGGAACACCGTGCCCCCCACATTGAGCCGCACCCACTTGCCCCAGCCGCCCGCCGAGCGGCCGCCCACCCCCGCCGGCGGCGCAGCTTCCCCGGCCTCCATCCTCATCGCCCGCCGCGGCGTCTGCATCCTCCGCCCGCCGCGCTGGGCCGCGGGCGGGTACCAGGCGCGAGGCACGCCGGGAAATGTAGTCCACGCTGCCCCGGGGCGCGCGCGGTGGGCGGGGCGCGCGCGGTGGGCGGGGCGCGTGCGGTGGGCGGGGCGCGCGCGGTGGGCGGGGCGCGCGCGGTGGGCGGTGACCTCGTCTCCCCCCACTCCTCCCCGCCCCTGGCAGGGAGCGCACTGGGTCACTGCAAGATGACTCCGATCACTGTCCTGTGTTTGGAAAAGGTCAGCTTCCCACACACTGAGTCAATCTACACTCCCACCCCTATTTGTGTTCATGCTCTTTTTCCTTTGTAGAGTTTGACAGCTATCAAACAACGGATGGGAGGAGAATCTTCTTCCTCCTGAAATCGTATTTGCTTCCTAAGGGTTCCCAAGCCTTGCATGGCTGCTGTGGAGACGGCCCACGACCCCCAGGACCCACCCAGCCCTGCCACTGAGCTGCCTCCCTCCCCTCCCCACCACTCCAGCTCAGTGCTAATAGTTTTCATCCTGGCATGGGGGGGGGGGAGCTGTGTGTGTGTGTGGTTAAAATTACTATCCTCATTTTACAGATGGGGCCACAGAAATGATAGACACAGCTGGTGAGCGAGCATCCCGTGGATTCTAGGAGACTTTCCTTCCACTGAGGCCCCTTTCCTGTGGCTGCCATTGGTGATGGTGGTGGTGGTGTGTGTGTGTGTGTGTGTGTACGTGCGTGCGCATACCGAGCTTATCTTCTGGTTCTGTAGGTGAGGAGTTGGGAGATCTCAGGGACAAGAGGAGAAGGTGGGTTGAGCACCCCAGTTTCTGTCCAGAACCAGGTCTAAAATATCTCTGCACAGCAGCAGGAAGGCAGCACAGAAGGCGAGGCAAGCCTGTGGAGTGGGAAGGGGGTAAGGGGGTGGGCCTGCAGTGCCCATGGGGCAGGTGACAGCGGTGGCAGAGTGGCTGCCACCTTCTAGTGCTGAGCCCTTGTGACTGGAAGCAACCCTGAAGTTGCTCTGCTCCCAGATAGAGCTGGAGGAGCACAGATGCCCTGGGAGGCTTCACCTGAGCCCGTCACTCGGCTGTCCCGGGCTGAACCTGTTCCTTTTCTTAGCTGCCTCTCCGCCTCTGAGTGGCTTGTGTCACATCTGCTGGCGTTGCCATGACTAAGAAGATGTCACTCATCTCCGCTGGGTACTTTGTATTCTGCTCCCCGAGTGGAGAATGCCACAATCCTCTGATTCCTCTCCAGTCCTTGTCATGTTCTTCATGTCAAATCAAGTCCTCTTGCTGCCTGGGGGTTGGTCCCGCTGCTTGGTTTGTGGGTGTGTGTGGGGGGACTGCTGGGTTTGAACCTGAACCTCTTCAGGTCACTCAAAGAGAGGAAGGGGTGTAATCAGTAAAGTGACAGGCATCTGACCAGACAAATATTCCAACAGGCTTTGGAGGCCCATGTTCTGGGTATGAATCTCTGCCTCATAACACCCCAAATCAGTTAGTGAGGTAGGTACTTACCTACTCAAATCTCACTTCATATCCTTTTACTGAGCACCTACTATGTGCCAAGTCCTGGACCAGAAACAGCATCCTCAGCCTAAGCATTGGTAGGGCTTGAACATGTCTAACAAGTGTGTCTTTGGGATTTTTACCTTGAACTTTCCCAAATGTCTATATATAATCACCAAGCCTGCCTCAAAGGCTGAGCTGGTCAGGAATGGGTGAGACCCAGACCCTCCCCTTGAGTTCCCAGGGCAGCCAGTAACATCTGCAAACTGCAGGAAGCTGAGTTCACATTGGTAGAGGTTGGGGCAGTTGCCTCCCGTGGAGATTCAGCTGGCTTTGGCAGGGCTGTAGACCTGCCTAGGCCAGGCTGGACCACCTGGGCCTGGGCACTGCTCCTTTCCACCAACAGAGGGCGCTTGGAGGGCTCCCAGCCTGGCAGTGGGGTGGAGGTAGGAGAGGAGGAAAGGATAAGAAAGGTCTATCAGGCCCGGGGCTTTCACCCTTGGCCTTTCAACATGGTTTTGCTTTGGCCAGAATGCATGGTTCAAGCTGGGTCATTTTTTTCCCAAGTGAACTCTTTAGGGCCCCTACTGCTGAGGGTGGCTCACAGTAGTACCGTTTCCTTCTTGGGCCATGCCTCTGATTAGCACCTGGGTCGCTATTCAAGGATGGCCTCCACTGGGCTTCACAGCGCAGAATCCAGGACAGACAGGGTAGGCTGTATACATGGCTTTCCTTCTGCTCTGTCACTCAGAAACGGGAGGCATTCCAAGAACCCCATCAACCAGCTTTCCAGCCGTTCTGTTCTGGGGTGTCTCTCCTGTCCCTGATGTGGGCAAGCACTGTAGTTTTTCTAAGGTTTCCAAGACAAGTCCTTAAACGCTTCAGTCTGAGAGCTGCTGCAGGTGGTCTAAGGACTAAGGTCTGTGGTCAGCAGTCCTGGCAGAAATGCAGTCGGGAAATCTTAAAAACAACAGCAGAAACAAACTAACAGAAACCCACCCATGTCATTTAGAAAATAATTTCAGGCTTAGAGAAATGTTGGGACAAATAATTTTAAGATATCTCTAATAAATGTGAAACTTGGGAGTTTTCATCCTCTCTCTGAATCTTTCTTGTTTTTCCAAACTGTTCTTGAGTACATTACAGAGCCAATGACCTTTCATTCCTAAACCTTTCAGAGTTCCTAAAATCAAGGACATTCTCTCCCAGAAACAGTACAATGAGCAGAACATGGAAAGTAACATTGACAGGATACATTTTAGCTAATCTACAAAAGTCTTCTCATCTCCATTTGTCTCACTACAATGCTTTCTAGCAAAAGAGAGAGAGAGAAAAAACCCTGCTAAAAGCCTATGGGTCTGCACATTTCTGTCAGGTGACTGATTTTGTGACATGATCCCTGGTGTGAGCTGGCTTGTAAGTGTTTCGTGTTAGACACACTAGGACAATTTTTTGGCCGGAACCCGAGAGCAGTCACGTGTTTGCAGCCTGTCCTACAGGATAGGGTGTCTCTGTAGCCCATTCCTGGGGAGGAAACCATTTTTTTCTTTTGTTAAGGTGGTACCTGCCTGCCAGGTTCCCAAGCTATGCAGTGACTCTTCCCTTTTGATGAGGAGATACCACGAGACCATATTAATATTCCATGTCTCATCAAGCTAAATTCTTTCCCACCGATTTTAATGATCTCTGATTGCTCTTGCCTGTAGTAACCAGAGCCAAGCTGTGAGTTTCTAATTCCAGCCTTCCTTCAACATTTCTCAATGGTGATCCACAAAAGAAATCTCCCATCTCTTTCCTGCACTGACATATCATTCACTTCTATAACTCTCAGATTCCTACTTTATTATATGCATAATAATCTGTTACTATTAATTTGGTACTCAAACTAAGATTTGACTAAGGGGACCCCCCCCAAACCACCTCCTGTATCCTTGTTTTAAAAAATACATTCTAAAGAAACCTCCCTTTCCCTCTCTCTCTCTATAAAGTATGGTAAAATACACATCACATTAAAATTTCCATCTTTGCCATTTGTACACAGTGGTCAGTACATTTTCCACAGCATTAAGTACATTGCTGTGGTCCAACCTTCTTCCACATGGCTCTTCTTATCCTGAAGAAGCCTGTACCCTCTCACTGGTACTCTTCCATGCATTCCCAGCATGCAGAACCCAGGCGTGGGCTCTGTCCTCAACGTAGTTATTTAGAAAGAATGAAGCGGGGCACTGATGGCTCACACTTGTAATCCTCGCTACTCAGAAGGCTGAGATCTGAGGGTCGTGGTTCTAAGCCAGCATGGGGAAGGAAAGTTGGCAAGTGTCTTATCTCTACTTAACCACACACACACACACACACACACACACACAGCCAGAAGTAGAGCTGTAGCACAAATGTTGAGTGCTAGCTTTGAGTGGAAAAAGTCAAGGAACAGCACCTAGACCCTGAATTCAAGCTCCAGTACTAGCAAAAATAGTACCCCCCCCCAAAAAAACCCTAATGTCCACACCTCTTCTTGCTTTCTTTTTCTTGAAATCAGCATGAGAAATGTCCAGTCACTGGCCACTGGCCGCCCTTTTCCGCTCTGGCACTGGGGCAGGCCGCGGGCATTCTTCAGGCAACTGCACTCACCTGCTTTCTTACTGGGCATCTAGCTGACTTCCGGCCGGTTGTGGTTTAGAAATAGGGAAGATCACACAAGGCAGCGGCGGGGCTGCAGGGGGCTGGAGCTCCCAGGGGACGAGGCAGAGGAGGAAGAGCTGATGCTAGGGTCTCCTGGATCATGCCTGTCATGACCTCTGATGCACTCGGCTCACCCCAAGAAGTGATCACAGGTGATCACGCACTTCCTTGTATTGTTCTCTGCCCAGCCGGCTGCCATGCTGAAGACAGGGAGGGAATCTTTACAGGGTGCAAGTGAATGCACCCTTGGTGGCCACAGTCTTCACCTGTATGGAGGGGATGAAAGTCCTCAGTTCTTTTGTTGGAAAAGTCCTAAGGGTTGGGCCACTCCTTAGGGAAGTGGGCCTCTGACTTTAGCCAGGTGCCCTAAAGACATGAAGGGAAGTGGAGGCGCAGGTGGACCCCACCCCACTTAGGGTACTGTGGTTCCCTCCGTGTTTAAAATGAGGAGTTTCAGTTAACCTGGAAATTGTGTCTTCCTTCAAGCGACTGATCTAACTAGCAAAGCTGAGGGTCTCCGAGTAGGAGGGCTGCCCGCCTCCCCAGCAGTCTGACTCCAGACCGGCCCTACGCTTGGCAGGGCTGAGTCTGTCTGTTCCCCTTCCTCTGATGAGACCACATCTCAGCATCGTCCATTCTCCGCCAGAGGGGGTCAGGGAGGGGAACTTTGACCGTGTTCTCTTGCAGTAGCCATCCATGGAGCAGAAACAGGGTTGAGGCAGCTGGCTGAGGCCCGGTTGAGAAATGCGTTTCCCACTGTCCCTAATGCCGAAGGGGCGCTCAGCAAATATTAACCAAGCAGAAGAGGCTTGCATCATCTGCATGCCTGGTGTGCTAAGTTCCTCCCTGGAACACATGGGGGAGGGGAGGGGCGCTGGCAGGGGCTGGGGAGCCACGGAGAGTGGGTGGCATGCAGCCCAGGGATGGTCCTGGGTTGTTCGGAAAAAACTCTCCCGTGAGCTTGTCCAGACCCGTCCAGAACCTTCCTTCCCAGGAGAGAAGCGGCGCATGGTGGGTCAGCTTTGTGTTCCTGGCTAGACCAGGGCCAAAGGCAAATCCAAGCCTTGTGCTGAAACCCCATTGCCCAAGGTCCCCCTGGGGTGCTGGAGAAACCTCTGCCCCCCCACCCCCACCCCACCAGGGCTTGTCTGAACCCAGGAGCCTGCGAGCTCCCCCCGCCCCCCCCCCCCAGCCCATGGTTCCCAGACTGTGGTTGGGTGTCACTGCGTCTCTTGCTCTGGGCATCCAGTAGGGAGGATATCACAAAGCATCCTGAGTGACAAGACATAGACAGTGGACAGCGATCGCACAGCCTGGGTGGGGGAGCCCTGAGCCAGGAGAACCCCCAGGCTGGACTTGGCTGGGTTCCCACATGGCTCCTTCTAACTAGACACCGTGATGGACTTTCTAGGCAAGGATAGGAGTGGTGGACAGGCAGACTTCCCTTAGGGCTCTGTGCTGTCAGCCCCAACCTGTCACGGGCTCTGGCTGGGGGGGGGGGGAGGGGAGAGAAGGAAGGTGATGTGGGTGGGGATGGTGGGGAGTGGGGGTGGGGGGAGACCAGGAGTAGAGAGGATTCAGTCAGCAAGCCACTGCCTGGGCCTGCTCAACCCTAAACACACCTTCAGCTTCCTGAGTCACCGCCCTTCTAGGACCAGCTTTTAAAGGAGGAAGTAGACAAAAGTCACCTGTGAGGTTTTCCCTAGGGACATCGGGCCTATGATTTTGCCACCTGCATGGCATCAGGGGACTGGAAAGACATGGGGGAGGGGGCTCACCCAGAGATCCCTGGGGACTTCTCAGAGGATCAATGTGGAGGTCCGTGCAGGGAGCCCAGCCCTCTGTAGCAGAGGCCGGTGCCCCCAAGTCCCTTCACCCAGGAGGCGCAGAGACCAGGCTGTGAGCAGGAACTCAAAGGGTTTAGGACCCCTTTCCTTCCAAGTAGGGTAAACTCAGCCCCTCCCAGAGCATCCTGACGAGGCTGGAGCAGCCTCAGGCTCCGCTTCACTCCTGAGATGCACAGTGCACATTTGTGGAGGGGTTTGGGGTGCAGTTCTAGAAACATCACAGGGTAGGCACCCTCAACAGGACAGAAGCGCAAGTAGGGTGGCAAGATGGTGGGAGCAGACGGTTCACCAGGGAGCATTGTAGTCACAGAGATGGGGGGGGGGGCCCTGGGGTCCCAGGACAGCTCAGAAGGCAGCAAGAGGATTCCTAAGACGGGAAGTTCCCAGAGCACCCTCTGCTGGCTCGCAGGCACTATGGCTCCTCGCAGAAAGCTACAAGGATTTCAAGCTTGGCTTTTATTTCCTCAGCAGGAAGGCAGAAGGGAGGTGTCCCCAGCTTAGCAAGTTCCAAGTCCTGGCCTCCCTCCCTCAGCACCTCCCATCGCTACCTTCTCCCCGCCCCCACTACAGCCCATGAGCCAATGAGATTCCCGGTCTCTGGGATGTCCCCTGGGGGCCACCTGAGCTGGATGAGGAAACGCCTTTCTTCCTTCCTTCTTTCCTTCCTTCCTTCCTTCCTTCCTTCCTTCCTTCCTTCCTTCCTTCCTTCCTTCCTTCCTTCCTTCCTTCCTTCCTCTCCCTCTCCCTCTTTTTGGCAAAGTGGAGTCGGAAGGACCAGGCTGGCCCTGCTGGTTAGACCCACGGGGACCTGTGTCCCGCCCAGCCTCAGTAGGTCTTTCCCCGGCCCTCTGAGATGGTCTTTCCCCGGCCCTCTGAGATGATGCGCTCTGGTCGGGCACGCATGTACCACTCTACCCAGGAGCCATCGTAGATGGGCACGTCGGCCTTGCCACAGAGGTAGGCCCCCAGCGCCACGTGACAGGCCGTGACGCCAGAGCCGCATGTGGCCACTATGGGCCGGGACAGGTCCACCTTCCTCTCCTCGAACAGACGGCGGATTTCATCGGGACTCTTCTCTAGACCGGACTCGGTCAAGAATTCTGTGAAGGGGATGTTCACACTGTTGGGGATGTGGCCAGGTTCGATGCCTATGGCAAGAGAGCAGAAGGGAGGGAAAGCATGTTAGAATGGTATAAATGGTGTTCCAGGACTGAAGACCTGCAGTGCTGAGAAGATGCCAAACCTGTGTAGTCCTTCCAGCCACAAAACTCAGGCATTAGTGAGAGGCAGTCCTGTGGTACAGATGCTCGGTAAAGAGCCACCTAATGGCCAGGCCTGGTAGTACATGCCTGTGTTCAGGAGGCTGAGACAGGAGGATCATGAATGTGAGGCTACAGTCTGAGCTACATAGTAAAACCCTGTCTCAAAAACACCCAAACACTCAGCTAAATTAGTGCATCTACAAATTGCCAGCTGAGGGCTGAAGACTCAGACTCCGTTAAAGCCATTCTGGGGGCCAGGTCTCTTGACTCTGCCCCCTGCCTGTGGGGGTGACAGAACAAGAGACATAGTCCCTGCCCGGCTAGAACTTGCAGCATGGTAGCCGAGGAATGAGGATGACTGCCAGTGTGGTAGAGGTGAGAAGAACAAAAAGGCTCTCTGCTGGCCCCAGGTGGGTGCAGCACAAACAACACTCATTTTAAGAGTTGGTATTTCTGCATGTCTGCTTTGTGCTGGCCACCGTCTAGATGCCCGCAGTGGCATTTTTCTCTTTCAGCTCTCTATGGGTGAGGAGTGAGCACCCCTCTTTGTACCAATGAGAAGAATAAGGTTCCGAGAGACTAGCTTGCCCCAGCTGCAAGTAGGCAGAGGGTTTCAGGCCAGGTCATCTGAGACTAGAAAGTTAGCGCTTCACAGCCTGGAGCCTCAACAAGCAAAGACCGCGTCCCTCTCTGCTGGGCTGAGATGGTGAGCTACAGGCAGGTGCACGTGGCAGGGCCGGGGGCTGTGCAGCGGGCCTGGTGAGGGCGGTGAGCGACGTTCCTGTGCGCTGCCAAGCCTTTACCCCTGTCAGCTTGACCGCGGGCCTCGAGGCGTGCATCACTCACTCCTTGTCACAGTTGGTCGAGGGACCCCCGAAAAGAGCTATGCACAGAGCAGCGAGTTCATTCTACCCTTCCTCCCGCCTCTGCGTGTGCATACGTACTGAGTCTGAACTCAGGGCCTCAACATTTCCATTCAGGGAACTAACACTTGAGCTCTGTCCCCAGCCATTTTTTGCTTTAGTTATTTCTGTGTGTGTGTGTATGTGTGTGTGCACGCGCACACGTGTGCACACACACGTCCCAGTACTGGGGCTTAGACTCAGGGCCTGGGGGCTGTCTCTTGGCTTTTCCCCTCAAGGCTGGCACTCAATAACGAGCCCAGTTCCATTTCTAGTTTTGGCTAGTTGATTGGAGATAAGAGTCTCACAGACATTTCCTGCTTGGGCTGGCTTCGAACTACAATCTTCAGATCTCACAGGTAAGAACGGTCTGCTACATTTAAGGATTTTAAGGTAAAAAGTCTGTACCTTGGACATATAGACACAACTTTGTTAACTTTTTTTATTTTTTATTTTTTTTTGTCGGTCGTAGGGCTTGAACTCTGGGCCTGGGCGTTGTCCCTTAGCTCTTCAGCTCAAGGCGAGCGCTCTACCACTTGAGCTACAGCGCCACTTCCGGTTTTCTGGTGGTTTTATTGGAGATAGGAGTCTCACGGTGTCTCCTGCCCGGGCTGGCTTTGAACCGCGATCCTCAGATCTCAGCCTCCTGAGTAGCTAGGATTACAGGCGTGAGCCACCAGCGCCGGGCTACAACTTTGTTAACTTTTTAAATTTGCGATTGGTGAAATCCACAGGTGCAGAGCTTTTGGACATGAAGCCCAGTGCCTCTCTGAAAGGCCCCATGAGCATGGGCAGGGCCAGTCTGCTCTGTGGGGGTCCTCCTGCAGTAGTCGGAGCTGTCCCACTGCCTCGCATCGGGGGAACCAGCCCCTGGCACCACCACGGGTGGCAGCAAGCACCTCTTCAGTTCTCCCGTCCCAAGCCTGGCCCTTGTGAGACTCTGTCCCCATGTAGCCTGGAGGCCTGCCCGTGCTCCTGTGGCCTGCAGGTTAGAGCAGACCAGGACCTGTCCCAAGCTGGGTCCTGCTTCCTGCCACTCCACACTGACCCCACGCATGCCCAGGGCTGGGGCAGGGCAGTTTGGGTTCTCACATTCTCACGTGGCACCGGGGGTTACAGCTTGAGGTTGGAGAGAACGTGAAGCAGGTGCTGTCTGGATTTCAAGGGAGAGCAGGGCCTGGAGGACTGAACTCCAATCTTGAGCCCAGGGGATACGCTCGAAAGACCGCGGCTAGCCAGGTACAGATGGTTCACACCTGGAATCCTAGCTACTTGGGAGGCTGAGATCTAGGGATCACAGTTCAAAGCCAGCTTAGGCAGGAAAGTCTGTGAGACTCTTATCTGCAACTAACCAGCAAAAAGTTGGAAGTGGATCTACGGCTCAGGTGGTAGAGTGCTAGCCCTGAGCAAGGACAGTGCCCAAGCCCTGAGTTCAAGGCCTTAGAAGTAGTCCATGTTCACACACACACACACACACAATCACTCCTCTCCTAAAAATAATAAAAGACCAGGACAAGGCTCAGACAATGGCTGGGGCTCCGTCAACCCCAAGCCCAGGGCTTACCCTCTCGGGGCTCGGGCTCGATGCCCCGGAACCGGCCAGAAGCGCGGGCGTCCACCACTTGGAAGTGCCTGGACTCCAGATTGTCCTTGATGTCCTCAAAGGTCTTGAGGAAGGAGGTGTCCAGCTTCGCGTGGAATGTGGCCGGCTTCGGTTGGGTTTTGCCAGCGCTGAGGGGAAGGCCCTGGCTCATCCAGTGGCGGAGGCCTCCGTCGAGGAGTGACACGGTGTGGTGGCCGAAGGCACGGAACATCCACCAGACCCTGGGTGCCGAGAAGAGACCTTGGTCGCTGCCGTCGTAGACCACGACGTGCGTGTTCTCACCCACGCCCAGGCTGCCCGCATACTCGGCGAACTGCTTGGCACTGGGCAGCATGTGGTCATAGGGGGATGTGTGGTCACTACAGTGATCCACATCGAAGAAAGCAGCGCCTTGGATGTGGCGTTCTTCAAACTCACGTCGTGGGTTGCGGGCCATCTTGGGCAGATACCAGGAGGCGTCCAGCAACTGCAGGGGCTTCCCGGCGCCTGGTGACCTCAGGGCTTCGGCCACCCACTGCGATGACACCAGAGCGCGGAAGAGCTGAGGGGTGACCATGGCGTCAGTGACACTCTGCAAGGCAGGGGACACGAAAGCTGTCAGGAGGGGGGGGAGGAAGAGGCCCTTCCCACGGGGAGAGGATCTGCACTGCTGGGCGCTGCTGGGCGCTGGTTCACAGGAGGGTCTCCAGCACCACAAGGCAGGGTCCAGACAGGCACACACTGCTGGAGGTGGGGTGACCCAAGCCCAAACCCAGACTCCGGTGACACTGGGCCTCTCTTGCTGGGTCCGGGCTACCTGTGAGTGAGCCCTGGCTACCTGTGAGTGAGCCCTGGCTGGCATCATAAAGACAAGCAGGGTCAAAGTCTTAGCCCCTCCCTGAGATGCACTCCGGCTTCGTTGGCAGCCAACCAAGTCCTGGTGGAATTCATTAGCTTATTCACCAGGCATCCTATGCCCTATATTCCTTTTGGGGCAGAACGTGCTTGCTGGGGCCCACAGAGTCCTCCCAGCCCCCGTGTACCCCACAAAGAGGGTAGAGGGGAGACAGTCCCACCAGTGGGAGGATGCCTCCTAGGGGTTGGTACAAATTGTCACTGAGGGGGACACCGGGGTGCACAAAGTCTGCTTCCTTCCCTAAGTCAGGCCCTGTGCTGGATACTGAGGGACTTGACTTTGCCAAGGCCCCTGTATAAAGAGGAGCCTGCTCAGTGGACGCGATTGAGGAAGGGCCTGGGTTCGGTGTACGCAGAGAAGCCCCTACGGGGGGGGGGGTGTCGGGGTTTGGGGGTATGTGTGGAAGGAACAGCTCTAGGAGGAGGTGTTTGACCTTTTCAGGGGCTCAGCTTGACTCTAGGATAAGGAAGTGGCTGAGGGGCTTTGGCTAAAGGGTAATTCCAGTATCACCGGAGCTAGATAATTCTGGGGAAGGCAAGGCATCTTTGAAAACCTCCATCATGACCAGAGCAGCTCCTAGAGACACCTGGCTCATCACTTCCCAGGATCCATTTAGGGTGGAGATAACTCTGGCTGGGAGTCAGAGGTCCCCCTT
Organism: Dipodomys merriami; assembly: GCF_024711535.1. Taxonomy (NCBI): domain Eukaryota; kingdom Metazoa; phylum Chordata; class Mammalia; order Rodentia; family Heteromyidae; genus Dipodomys; species Dipodomys merriami. The sequence continues at coordinate 137,106 of NW_027202529.1, read as the reverse complement.
CCCCAGTACAAGTTCCACTGCACGGCTTAACTGTTGTGCAGGAATGTTGGGGTATGAGGCTCATTTTTTTTGGGGGGGGGCTGAACTCTGGGCCTGGGCGCTGTCCCTCAGCTCTTCAGGTCAAGGCTAGTGCCCTACCACTTGAGCCACAACACCACTTCTGGCTTTTTCCTGCTTATGTGGGGCTGAGGAATTGAACCCAGGGCCTCATGCATGGGAGGCAAGCACTCTACCACTGAGCCACCTTCCCAGCCCCCATTTGTTTATCATTGAGTTTCCCACCTCCCTCTCATAGATATTAAATGAGGAAAACAGAGGTACCGCCGCAGTGTATGAGCTATGTCTGGCCAGAATAATCATTAATCAGTTCCATGAAATCCCAGGATTTCTTCCATTACTTCCCAATAGCAGTAAATCCAGAATTTTAATTTCCAGGGGATACAATTTCAGAGGAGCCCCATTCTCCTGGCTTGATTGGCACAATCAGTAAGGACCTGGGGCCTTAGAGGAGGGTCTGTGAGGGCAGGCCATGGGTGTCCCTGAGGGTCAGGGATCAAGCAAAGGGACCTGGTACCTGTGAGGCACGGGTCAGGATCACTAGGAAGAATTTTGGGAGTGTGGGGGAAGAACCATAGGACATATAGAATAGCCCCAGGCCCATCTGAAGGCTAGTCTGAGCCCACGGCCCATTATTAGAAGCTCAGACACTTGGATCTTCCAGGACCCTCCTCTTCCTACTATCAAGGCTCCAAGGTTTGATGTGTGTGTGTGTGTGTGTGTGTGTGTGTGTGTGTGTGTGTGTGTGTGTGTGTGTGTGTGTGGTGGGAGGCACTGGGTACTGTCCCTTAGCTTTTGGCTCAAGATTGGTGCTCTACCACTTGTGTGTGTGTGTGTGTGTGTGTGTGTGTGTGTGTGTGTGTGTGTGTGTGTGTGTGTGTGTGTGTGTGTGTGTGTGTGTGTGTGTGTGTGTGTGGTGGGAGGCACTGGGTACTGTCCCTTAGCTTTTGGCTCAAGATTGGTGCTCTACCACTTGCACTCTCTCTCTCTACTTCTAACTTTTTTTTGCTTTCTTGCCTGGGCTGGCTTTGAACTGTGATCCTTAGCTCTCAGCTAGGATTACAGGTGTGAGCCACCCAGTACAATATTTGAATTTTTATTTTAATTTTATTTTACAACATGCTACAACAAACATTTCAACGAAATACCAATTTTTAAAGAAGGGGGTGGGGTGGGGAGGGACGCCAGGGGATGGCTGCCCAGCGTGACTGCACAGTCTGCAAGAGCTAAAGTTAGAGTTAAGGGAATTTTGCCAGTTGATGTTTAAACAGTCCTTGTTACAAATTAACTTATATAAATTCAGTCAAGAAAATTCAACCCAAAGCAACTGCCAGAAAAAGTCACAAGTTTTGGGTTTTTTTTTTTAAGGTAAACAAAGGCAATTCCCCCTCCCCCTTCCCCCCCCTTCCCCCCTCGGCCCTGGGGCCCGGCTCTGCCTCTCCTGTGTCTGGGAAAGTTTCTGGCCTAGCGCGGGTCCTCATGGACCGACAGGGAGGCTGGCCAGGCCCAGGCCAGGCCTGTGACAAATGTCACTTTCTTTCCCCTCCAGTAAATTCTCTGCCAGTTTCCTGCCCCCCTCCCGCGGGGGCGGCGGGGGGGGGGTGCTGGGGCTCAGGGCCCCCCCCACCTGGGCCTCCCCCAGTGGCCTCTTTTTGGTCCTCCAGCCCCGGTGGCACCAGGCCAAGCCCCCCCCCCCACGCGCCGCGCCCTGGCCGGTCTGCGCGGGGTCCCCGGCCGAGGGGGCTGCACTCCTCCCGAGGGTGACTTGGGGGAGCCCTGAACGCCCCCTCTTTCCTAAACGGCGCTTCCGCCTCCGGCCGGGTCCCACGCTGGCACCCCAAAGACCGCCCTCCCCCTACGGAAAGGCGGTGGGCCGCGGTTCCCCGGTCTCAGGGCTCCCCGGCTCCGCCACGGCACCCCCATCCCCGCGCCCGCAGAGGTCCCCTCCCCGGGCCACCAACCTGCAGCCCGCCGAAGGGAGGAGACTGGGGCGCGGCCCCCGCGGCGGCCCCTGGGAGCCCCGCGGTCCGCGCCTCCCACCGGCCGGGCGGGAGGGGGGGCGTCCGCGTCCCGCGGCGGCGCCCGCGCCCGGAGTCCGCGCTCCCCGGCGGCCTCCCTCCGGGGCGCTCGGAGGCGGCGGCGCGGGGCCGGGGGGCGGCGAGCCGGGGCCCGGCGCCGCGGCGCGGGCCGGTGCGGACGGCCGGCGAGAGGCGCCCGGTTCCCCCACCCCCCCGCGAGGTTCGCTCGATGGTTCGCGCCGCCCGGGGGCGCCGCGGGCTCGGGGTTTAAAGGCGGGGACGAGCGCGGCGGGCGGGGACGAGCGCCAGCGCGCGGCGGCCCGGGCCAGTGAGTGCGGCGGCTCCGGGCGGGCCCCACCTGTGGCTTCGGGGAGGCCCCCGGTGGCGTGAGCGGGGCGGACTCTGGGGCGTAGTTTCCGAAGCCAGGGGCGGCCGCGGCCGTGGGGTGAACCCAAGCTGCCGGGAGAGGGGGCCGGAGAGGCAGCCAGGGCGGTAGGGGGAGCCCCCTGCGTCCGGGGCGCCCCGGTTCTGCCCTCCTAGCCAATCGGGCCTCTCCGGTGCGTGTGGTCCCGGTTCTCCCTGCAGGATCCGGAGGGGGAGTGGTGGGTGCAGCTGGGTGAGCCGAGCCCCCGCGTCCCAGTGCGCGCGCGCGCGCGCGCGGGAGCTCGCCCGCCCCCTGTGCACGCGGGGCGCGGGGCGCGCGGTGTGTGCGTGGGGGGGTACACGGACCCCTCCCTCCTCCCCCCCCGCGTGCATAAACAACACGCGCCCGGCCCCACCTCCCGCCCCGCCCCCCGGCGCAGCCTCTTAGGCCGCTCTCTTTCCTGGTTCCCGCCCCGCTGCCAGGTGACACGCCGAGCCGACACCATGGTTCAGCAGGTGCTGTACCGGGCGCTGGTCTCCACCAAGTGGCTGGCGGAGTCCCTCCGGTCCGGCCACTTGGGCCCCGGCCTGAGGGTGCTGGACGCGTCCTGGTACTCGCCCGGAACCCGCCGGGCGCGCCAGGAGTACCAGGAGCGCCACGTGCCGGGGGCCTCCTTCTTTGACATCGAGGAGTGCAGGGACACGGCCTCCCCCTACGAGATGATGCTGCCCAGCGAGGCCTTCTTCGGGGACTACGTGGGCCGCCTGGGCATCGGCAACGACACGCACGTGGTGGTGTACGACGGCGACGACCTGGGCAGCTTCTACGCCCCGCGGGTTTGGTGGATGTTCCGCGTCTTCGGCCACCGCACCGTGTCCGTGCTCAACGGTGGCTTCCGGAACTGGCTGAAGGAGGGACACCCGGTCACCTCGGAGCCTTCACGCCCCGAGCCCGCCGTTTTCAAAGCCACCCTGAACCGCTCCCTGCTCAAGACCTATGAGCAGGTCATGGAGAACATGGAGTCTAAAAGGTTCCAGCTGGTGGATTCCAGAGCCCAAGGACGGTACCTGGGCACGGAGCCGGAGCCGGATGCCGTGGGTAGGTCGCCTGTGCTCCCTGGGGAGGATGGAAGTCAGGGCCCCCCGGGCCCTATCCAGGATTTTGTTCCCCTGCCCTGCCCACCCTGGAAGCCTTGCTGCCCTTCTGCTAACAGGGCAGGGGTGGGCTTCTTCAAATTGTCACTGTGTCGTTTCCAGAGCTGTGCTGACAAGTGGCTTCCGCAGGGGTGACTGGTGACAGGGTCCCCCCATGTCCTCTCCATACACTCACAAGTACCAAAGGGCATCCTGCTGTGAGGGCTGAATAGAAGCCATGTCAGGACACCCCCTGACCCCCGGAAACCTCATAGGCACCCACAGTGCCCTCCTGGCATTGGAGGGGCCCGCTGGCCTGGGCCCCTGTCTGGGGTTTGCAAAGGCCATGCCAGTAAACCTTCCCCAGGCAGCTGTGGAGCAGTGCACATTGTAGATGCTTGGCCCTGCATTGTTGCCCCAGTGAAACCCTTTGTAAGTTACTTGCTCAGTTCAATGGCAGAGTCAGGACTTGAACCCCATGCTACTTTGTTTCAAACCAGCAGCTAGAACTGGGCATAGCCCTCCCAGTGCCAGGAAGGTGTCTGGCTGAGATGGTTCTTGGGCTCCCTGTGCACAAGGGGAGTACAGGGGCAAGAGAGGAGCTTCTGGAGAGGAGGTGCTGCTTCTAGAAGCTTCTAACCACAGAGGAAATCTTGCCCTTCCTAGCCCCAGGACCTGTGGCCAGCATCTCCCTATGAGAGCAACTGCTTTGCCCGCATTTAAGTTCTGTACTAACTTTTACCTAACTTGTTGCAAAATGTCTCTTCCTTTGTGGGCCCGAAGTGGGAAGGGGAGAATGCTGGGAAATCTCTTTAGGAGTCTTAGAGCTGGACTTGGTCACCTCCTGGGAAGAGGGGAGGGGTGAAGCACACAGAAGCGGGGTCGAAGGCAGGTCAAGGCTGCACACCTAGATAGCAGAGCTGGAGACTGCAGGGCTCTGTCCTCCAGTCCTCTTTTCCAGGCGCCTGCCCTCCTTGCCCGGCGTCATCTCAGAAGGTCTAGTGAAGAATCATACTGCTGGCATGGGCAGCTTGCAGCCCTTCCTGGCCGGAGTTCAAGGCACATTTTGTTGTTAGTTACTCGGGGTGAGGGCAGTGGAGCTGGTTCCTGAGGCGTTTCTAGCCTTCTCAGAAACACACAGAGAAATACCTGATGCCAGGCACAATTACTATTCCCATTCTACAGATGAGGAAACTGGGAGGTTTGAACTCGTGCCTGTGAGGCAGGTCTCTACCACTGAGCCACGCCCCCTGCCCCAGCCGTCCTGACAGGGTGTTGCCCCTAGCCGAGCTGGAAGCAGGGTCTTAGAAGCTTGAGGCACTTGTCCATCCTGGGCAGGCGGCTGCCCTGTTGCCATTTTTCTAAGGTGGGGGGGGGGTGGTAGGAGTCCTGCAGGCCTGAGTCTTTGGGTGTGGCATTAGGTGTGGCTATGGTGCATTTCCCCACTGGGTGCTGTAATTCATGGAGGAGCAGCACCGGCTGCCCCTTTAGGGCTGCACGTCGGCCTTGCTCTCTTGCTCCTGGAGAGGTAGTCAGGACTGGGGGGGGGGGTGATGACCCGTGGTGAGCCCTGGAGAGCACTTTTGTTACAGAACCTGTACCCAGCAGTCTGTTCTTTCTGGAACAAAGAGGGAGGGCAAGGGCACTGGTGCTGCTGCCCAGGGGAGGGGGGGGCTGGGAGAAGGATTTTCTCTACCGAGGCAGGTGCAGAGGGGCTGGGACTGGACACTGGGTCGGCAAGCATCAAAGCAAGCCTAGTTCCCAAGGCCAGTGCCCGTGTGTGCGTGTGTAAGCAAACACAGGGACCATGTTGTGAGGAGAAAGGTCACTGTACACAATATTACTTCATTGTTTCATCATAGGACTAAGAAACCCCTCTGTCCCGGCCCCTCCTCCAAGGCTGGCGGGTAGGACTGCAGGCCCTGGATTCCAAGGTCTTTAAGAGGAAAAGTGGAAAAGGCCCAAAGCAGTGTTCCTGCCCTTCAGTGTACACATCCAGCTAGAACCTGATCATCCTCATTTGCCAACTTCACCAGCACCTTCTTTCCCCCAAATCAAACACTAATTCTAGACCTCTGAGAAGAGGAGGAGCAAGAGATGCTATTCATCCTCCCCCTATCTCAGCCTCCTTTTTCTGAGAGGCTCTGGGAGTCAAAGAACACACATACCTTTGCTGCAAGTTACCTGCTCTCTCTGAGCTGGAGCTCTCCATCCATGCCGGGACAAGCAGCTCCCTGGCTTTGTGAAGGCTGGGGAAGGTCTTGAGAGGACCCAGAACAGTGGTCTGTCCACTGTGGGGAGGGAAGGCAGTAGCCTGCAGCTGGGGATGGACAGGGAGGGAGGGAGAAGCAAGAGGCCCAGCCGGCCTCTGATCAACATGGAGCCGTTGCTCCAGGTGGCTGTTCTCCAGAGTTTTCTGTCCTAGGCCCATGGGCTCATGGCAGACCTTCCCTCCCTGCACAGGCTGTGGCTCCTGCACATTTAAATTCTCCAGGCACAGGCCCTGAGCCCAGCTCAGGGGTGACCAGGAGGACTCCACTCCCCCACCCCCCGGGCTTCATCCCCAGAAAGGCCCTCCTTTGTAGAATCCTTCCATTCTGCCAAATGCATTCCCCAACGGCCCCTGCCTGCAGGCCCCAGTGCTTGAAGCTGGGTTTCTTGGGGAGGTCCACCTTCAAAGCTGGCAGTCACCAGTGCCACTAGGGCAGGGGTCAGTACCCAGCTGACCAGTACACCCAGACTAACATCTCCATGCGGACAGGATGTGATGGAAGCTGGGCACCGTGGCTCACACCTATAATCCTAGTTACTCAGGAGGCTGAGCTCTGAGGATTGGCATGCAAAGCCACACCAGGCAGGAAAGTTCATGAGACTTTTTTTTTTTCAGGCATAAAAAGTTTATTGGGGGGAAAGCAAACTGCAAGCCTGCAAGAGATGGAGCCATGCAGAAACAGAGGGGAAGGAAGAAGAGAAAGAGAGAAAAAGAGATTCTTATTTTCAATTAGCCAGCAAAAAAAGCCAGAAGTGGAGCTGTGGCTCAAATGGTAGAGCACCAGCATTGAGTAAAAAAGCAAAGGGACAACACCTAGGCGCTGAGATCAAGCCCCTGTACTGGTAACACACACACACACACACACACACACACACACACACACACACACACACACGAGGTAGAATCACAGCGGGAAGAAACAGTCGTCGGTTGTCGTTTACAAGTAGGGACTTGTGTAGTCAGGGGACTTCTGTGCTGATCATTCTGGAACTTGGGGTTCTAAAATAGCTGGCTTCATTGTGCATCTGTTGCACCAGGATTATTAAGGGGTCAGTTACTAAGGGTCACCAGGGGCTTTTACCTACATCAGGGCAACCTTTCCCAGCCTGTGAGGTGAGAAGGTCGTCCCCCATTCCACAGCAGGTGGACTGAGGCGCAGTGCGGAGGGGTCTGCCGCTTCCTGATGAATTGGGTTGAGGGTATGGCTTACTGGCTGACTAGGCTTTGGCCGGTAGGCCAAGCCAGCTTCGGCCATGCTTATACTCTTTGCCTCTCTTGCTTGCATGTGAAGTCAGTTTTGGCACAGGGCCTCACTGGGTATGAAATGGTTCTAGAAAGGACCACAGAGTGAAGGCCAGCTCCTCCTCTCTGCTCCCCTCAAGCTTCTGGTGTCATTTTTCAAGCTTCAGGTATCATCATTGTATCCTTCCTTCCTTCCTTCCTTCCTCCCTTCCTTCCTTCCTTCCTTCCTTCCTTCCTCCCTTCCTTCCTTCCTTCCTTCCTTCCTTCCTTCCTTTCCTTCCTTCCAACCTCTTTCTTTTTTTTTCTTTCTTTTGTCGGTCAGGACCTGGGTGCTGTCCCTGAGCTCTTGCTCAAGCCTAGTGCTGTACCACTTTGAACCACAGCTCTACTTTAGTTTTCTGGTGGTTAATTGGAGATAGGAGTCTCATGGGACATTCTTGCCTGGGCTGGCTTTGAACCACAATCCTCAGATCTCAGCCTCATGAGCAGCTAGGATTACAGGCGTGAGCCACCATTGCAAGCCTGGCTTACAAAGCTATCTTTTTTTTTTTTGTCAGTCGTGGGGCTTGAACTCTGGGCCTGGGCGCTGTCCCTCAGCTCTTCAGCTCAAGGCGAGCGCTCTACCACTTGAGCTACAGCGCCACTTCCGGTTTTCTGGTGGTTTTATTGGAGATAGGAGTCTCACGGTCTTTCCTGCCCGGGCTGGCTTTGAACCGCGATCCTCAGATCTCAGCCTCCTGAGTAGCTAGGATTACAGGCGTGAGCCACCAGCGCCCGGCTGCAAAGCTATCTTTAGAGTCATGGCTGGTGCGGCCCCCATGCGTGCATCTCCTCACCCTAACCCATGTCCTTTGTCACCATCCAGGACTGGAGTCGGGGCACATCCGCGGCTCCCTCAACATGCCCTTCATGGACTTCTTGACAAAGGATGGCTTTGAGAAGAGCCCTGAGGAGCTCCGGGCCATGTTCCAGGCCAAGAAGGTGGACCTGGCACAGCCCCTCATCGCCACGTGCCGCAAGGGGGTCACAGCGTGCCACATCGCACTGGCCGCCTACCTCTGTGGCAAACCTGACGTGGCCGTCTACGATGGCTCCTGGTCGGAGTGGTTCCGCCGGGCACCCCCGGAGACCCGGGTGTCCCAAGGGAAGGGCGGGAAGGCCTGAGCGCGGCCTCTCCAGCGTACTAACTGTAGCCAGTTTAGAGAGGCTGGCATGGCCTGCCGCCTCACACCTGCTAGCCAGAGGAGATTGACCCGTTTTTAGGATGGCACAAGAGCCCACCCTTTTCAAACATCTGGAATAAACCACCTTTTTCTGAGTCATGTGTCTGCCCTGGGTTCTGTCCCTGCCCTTCACTTCCATCCTTTTCAGATTCCTCAGACCCCCCCCCCTCCCCCCAACAAGCCTGCAGCTGTCGGCCACCCCGAGGACACATTGTTCAGTGGTGACAGAGAAAGCCATTGCTGCGTATGTCAGGTGCACTCTGTCCTGGAGCATGCTGGGACCAACTGGCAAGGCCCGGCAGGAAGTGGGTGCCAGAGAGAGGAAGTCAGTGCCGGACTGGCCCTGTCTTTCCAGCTGCGGGAGGGTGGGGAGGACTAGGGACAGCTGGCCTTCCAAGATGGCGTCACACACCCTAGGATCTCTCGGGAGCTGGGGCCTATAAGCCCGCAAAGGGAGGCAGAGGGCTGTGGCTTTAGTGCCCTTCTGGCTTCAGAAAGACTTTGCTGGGTGGCAGTGGCTCACACTTGTAATTCAGGTTTGCAGTTCAAAGTCAGCCCAGGCAGAAATGGGACTCATTTCCAGCTAACCACCAAAATCCAGGAGGGGAGCTGTGGCTCAAATGGTAGAGTGCCAGTTGAGGGAAAGAGTTAAGAGGACTATGCCTGGGTCCCGAGTTCAAGCCCCAGGACCAGCATTCACACACACACACACACACACACACACACACACACACACACACACACACACACACACACACACACACACACACACACACACACACACACACACACACACACACACACACACACACACACACAGAGTTAACACCGTGAATCCCTCACTCCACGGGAGAGAGGCCCCTCACCGTACCTTCCATTTTAATCTTCCTGCCCAATCCCTGGTCCCTTGGCATCCAGGACCAGCATTCACACACACACACACACACACACACACACACACACACACACAGAGTTAACACCGTGAATCCCTCACTCCACGGGAGAGAGGCCCCTCACCGTACCTTCCATTTTAATCTTCCTGCCCAATCCCTGGTCCCTTGGCATCCAGCTTGGCCAGCCAGCATCCCCCCCTCTACTTCTTTGACCTGCATATTTAGACCTTTCATATTTTAGTGTCTTCTAAATTATTGAACTGCATTCCCTTCAAGACCCAATGAAATGGCCCTTCTGTGAGCCCTGCTCCCTTTTCTCTGAACAGACTTAGTCCTGCCTTCTCTTGACTCCTTCCTCCCGCACTTCCTTGTACTCGGTGACACCTGTGTCTAGTGAGTTTGGCACACAACCCGACCTTAGGGGCTGCTCAGAGGATATTTTGAGTCGATGAGTAAATGTCTCTTCTGTCCCAGGAGTCCTAGCCCTCTCTTGCACCTTTTCCCTTAGGGGTGGGGGCATCAGCCCTCCAAGGTCATAGAGATTACCATGGCAACTCCAATGAACAGCTGGGAAGGCTGTTCCCTAGCAACCACTTACTGGTCCTCATCAGTAGTGGTGTGGGTGGGTCTACGTCCTGCCAGCTTTAGGACACTCCAGAGCGGATCAGGGGCTTTGATGGTATGAAAGGCCGTGGAGAGGCGAGACAGAGACCTGTGAGCATGGGCCAGGGCTCTGCCAAGACTTGGGTTTTATTGTCTTTCTCTCTACGCAGAGCTGCTTGTGAGTGCCGAGTGCTCAGGCTGTCGTTGGGCCTACCCTCCCTCTCTCGTCGTCGACGTCTGTCGGGATCTTCCTATCCAGGTCAGAAACTGGCAGTGAGCCCCCCTTTCTGGGCCAGCCTGTCCAGGCTGCTCAGACAGGGAGCTCTGGGAGGCCTGTCGATGGGTGGCTGGGGGGTTGCAGACAGGAATGGGACAGGAGGGAGAAAAGTAATCTGCAGGCGCCTGGCCTAGCTTGAAGACATACAGCTGTTTTAGCACCATCCCAGTCCTTATTTCTTTTCTTCCCGTTTCCCCATCATGACAGAAGATTAATTTATAGTTACTCTGAACGCCTCCGTGAGCCCTTGTGAAGATGGACTGACCTACTAGGTGTAGAGATGCTGGAGGTAGGGGCTGTATGAGTCAGCTTCACTGCATAACAAGTCATCCCCAAACTCAGTGACCTGGGATGACGTGCTGGTCATCTCTTGGTCTCAGGGGTTGAGATTGTAGGTCAGCTTTGGTGGATCTCTCTCAGGTGGCAGTCCAGGTGAGGGGTGAGGATTCAGTGTCAAAGTAAAGGACCCTTTTCCAAGGTCACTATGTACATAGCAGGACTGAGGTTTTCATAAGCCACTGCCCAGAAGCCATGTCATTCCTTGCCACATGGACCTTTGCACAGGACAACTCCCCACACAACCCTGACTTCCAATCAGAGAGTCTGGGAGCTGGGAAGGCCTGACAGTGTGAACAGTTTTGGTAACTCAGAGGTGAGCTGCTTCACTTAAGCCACATCCAAGTCACTCGGTCCAGACACACTCGAGGGGAGAGGACTCACCACACAGCGGCCACACGATTGCCAGCCACTGTCCACCTCTGGTCCCCCACAAGAGACCCCCCTCCAAGTGCGACCCATATCCACCTGCTCTCGCAATGTCCAGAGCCTCACCTGGGGGTGGTGTGGATGAGGCTCCTGGGTGTCCTCAATCCTCTCCTCCCCGGCAGAGCTCCTGGAACCCCACCAGGCGGTAGCGCCAAGGACACAAGAAGACACCATGGACGCCTCCATTCAAACATGAGGACAATGACACAGGTCCACGGCAGTTCTGAAACCCGGCCTGGCCAAGGCCGCCGGTTCCTTGTGTGGGTTTCTAGTTGGAGACCGTCCTCCATCATCCCCAACTCTGACCTGTGGTCTCCTTCTTCCACGCTGGTCCAATAGTAGTTTTCATTTTCTCCGAAACTATGACAGAAGCCACAGCCACCTTTCGCCTGGAGCTCCTGGGGAGGATTGACACAGCTCTGCCATTGTGCAAAGAGGGCTTGCTGTGCGACTGAATAGTATTCTAAACCTTAGATGTGTGTGTGTGTGTGTGTGTGTGTGTGTGTGTGTGTGTGTGTGTGTGTGTGTGTGTGTGTGTACATACTCAGGGCTCTGGGCACTGTCCCTGAGCATTTTTGCTCAAGGCTAGCCCTTTACGACTTGAGCCACAGCTCCACTGGTAAATTGGAGATAAGCATCTCAAGGACTTTCCTGCCTGGGCTGGCTTTGAACCTCCATCCACAAAATTTCATCTCCTGAGTAGCCAGGATGGCAGGTATGTGCCACTAGCCACCCCATCTTCTTTCTATGGTGGTAACAAATGGCTATAATCACACGCTTGGTCTCATCTTCCTTCCAGACCACTGAAGCCATGTCTTACATGTCTTAATTTTCTATCCTATGGCATCTAGAGAGGAGAGTTTTCAAAACCACAAAGTCCTTCCTGGATCCTCTCTGCTAGATCCTCCCTTCTTTTACTCCTTTCTCTCAGGATTTGCCATAAGCAACAGGACTACTCTGGGGCAAGTTCCTTCAGTACCTGTGCAGAAAATCTGTGCCACCCAATCTCTCAGCCCATGGTGACATGTTCTTGTGCCACATCCCACCAATGATGGTGCACTGGGCTTAAGGTCTCATCCCTTCCCTTCCTCTGTGTCCTCACCTTTGGCTCCTACAAGCTCAGATTTCTGCCCTGTCCACCATGTATGGAGGATGTAGGAGGCTTTTCCTATCGTGCTTCTCAAACTCCCTCAAGGACCCCCACCACTTGGCCCTTAGGTGTTCATACTACAACCTCCCACTGTGGGTACAAAATCATGGCTTATCCATTGCTGCATAGCAAATAACCATGAAGCTTAGCACTGAGACCTCAGCACTCACCTGAGTATCAACCAGCTTATGATCCCACAGTTTCCACTCTGGGGCAGTGTGGATGGAGATAGACAGCTTTCGTGTCCCAAGCACCCCCTGGGGTGTCTCTGGGAAATGGGGGAGAGGGGTCTGATGTATGAACAGGTCACAAGCTCCCCCACCGAGATCAGCCTTTCCTGGGAGCCGGAGCAGCAGCTGCATGTTGGATGCATTCTTTCTCTTATCTTGAAGGCAGGATGTTCTAGTTTGGGGTCAGTTTGGGGGTCAGCAGCAAGTTCCTGGAATCAGCTCAGAAAAACAAGCAAGGTCACAGGAATTCAGAGCAAAGGTCATGTTCAAGAGGATGGGACCACTGGGGCACACTGCCTGCTCTTCCGTGGGGTCAGGATTCTGGAGGCCTCACGTGGGGCCTGAGGACAGCTGGGCTGTGTGGCTACGAAGCCAGGGCTGGCAGGGTCAGGAGACATGGGCAAGTCCCTTCCAGGGCAGAATTCATTCCGTTCTTCAAGGCTCGTTGGCTAAACAGTCTGTGCTTCTTAACGGCTGGTGACCTCACATCCTGGCCACACAGGGTGGCTTCCAATGTAGCAGCAGCCATGCTCACAGACTGAGCAGACTAGAGAGAGCCAGGGAGAGGGAGGGTGGGAACAAAAAAGACACAAGGGATCTAACCCAGAAGTGTCAGCATTGTGGACATATTGTGTGTGTGTGTGTGTGTGTGTGTGTGTGTGTGTGTGTGTGAGAGAGAGAGAGAGAGAGAGAGAGAGAGAGAGAGAGAGAGAGAGAGAGGAGAGAGAAGCAGACAGACAGACAGACAATACTGGGGCTTGAACTCAGGGCCTGGGTGCTGTCCTTGAGCTTTTTTTGGCTCAAGGCCAACATTCTACCACTTGATCCACATCTCCACTTCCAGCTTTTTAATGGTTAATTGGAGATAAGAGTCTTATAGACTTTCCTGCCCAGGTTGGCTTTGAACCACAACCCTCAGATCTCAGCCCCCTGAGTGGCCAGGATTGCAGGCATGAGCCTCCAGTGCCTGAATGATGTAAGCAAACCACAAGGTCTGGCCTGTATTTGAGCAGGACAGGGTGATGTGGGGTCTGAATGCATAGGGGGAGGGGGAATATGTTGAAGGTCACAGCAGAAGATGCAAGTAATGAAGTGAGATATTTATGTGTGTGTGTGTGTGTGTGTGTGTGTGTGTGTGTGTGTGTGTGTGTGTGTATACACATACAGACACAGAGGCATAGACACAGACAGACAGACAGACAGACAGATTTCCCTCTCTGCCTGTGCTAGGGGTTGAACCCAGTACTTCATGCAAGCTATCCATGTGCTTTACCACTAAGCCGGATCCCCAGCCCCAAATAACCATGAAGTATTAAAACAAACAGCAAGTTTTACTTCCTATTGTTCATCTTGAAAGGAAATGAAGTCGATATGTTTCCTACCTGATTGAGGCTATCTGCAAACCAACTTGCTGGCGACCTTAGACAAGTTACTCTCCCTCTCTGGTCCTCGGTTCTCGAAGACACATTCCAGCCTCTAACCTTACTCTATTGCATAGACCCTAGGTCAGACTAGGTTTTATTGTATTTCTACCACAACATTTGCAAATTCCTGGGCGGGGGGAACCTCCGTATGTGGCAAAGGAATATAAATAAGAAATTGGTTCTCAGAAACAGAACGTAAACATGCAAACTGCAAAGGCGTTTGGAGATGTAGAGCTGGCTCAGAAGCTTACGTCACCTGGAGCCTGGTCCTTGCTACCAGCTCCCCTCATCTTCCCCAGATCAGCCATGGCCTGACATAACATAGCATTTACAGCAGGGTGCCAGTGGCTCATACCTGTAATTCTTTTTTATTTTTATTAATAATTTAAATTTAAAATTAATAATTTAAATTTAAATTTAAAATTTTTATTTTTATTAATTCTTTTAATAATTTTTATTGAGATTAGGTGATTACATACATTTCACATATTTCACAGTATTGTGGAATAGTGATACTTAGTTAAAGTCACAAACATTTTAACCTTCACAAGGCCAATTGTCATTATCATGGTCTATAGAGTTTGTGAATTCTATGAGCTTTGACAATACCACTATTTCTTCCACATCAGGTGATATTTACAGTTCTTTCCGTTTGCTTAGTATGAGCTGTTCCCTCTTTTTTTTTTAATTGTGAAAATGCCGTACAGAGGGGTTACAATTACATGAGCAAGGTAATGAGTACATTTCTTATCAAGCATTGTAGCCTCCTCCTTTGTTTCCCCTTCCCATCCCTTCCCATTCTCCCCCCACTCTTCCCCCCCCCAGTTCCCTCTGTCCCTCTCATTCCCTCCCTCCTGTCACTTTCTTTGAGTTGCTTAGTTCATTTTCATAAATGTCCAGTGCAGCTGATGATGTTTTCCATTTCCCTCTGATTCTGTGTCCTCCTGCTAGGTTCCCGCAGATGTGCTCATGTATATACCATATATGTGGTCAAGAACCTGGAGTCATTTAGCAATGATAGGACAAAATGAGTGGAAGTCCTTTGTTTCTGTTTACTTTGTCGTATCTCCTTGCATTTTTGTCATGCCTGTAATTCTAACTACTCAGGAGACTGAGGATTGTGCTTCAAAGCCACCTGGGCAGGAAAGTCTGTAAGACTCTTAGTTCCAATTAGCAAAAAACCAGAAATGGAGCTGTGGCTGAAGTAGTAGAACACTACTAGCCTTAAGTGAAAAAGCTAAGGGACAGGCTGGGCTGTGGCTCAGTGGCAAAGCTCTTGCCTAGCAAGTCCAGGGTCCTGGGTTCGATCCCAAGTACTTAAAAAGAAAAGACAAAACAAATGAAAAATAAAAAGCTGAGGGACAGTGCTCAGGACCTGAGTTCAAGCCTCAGTACCTGAAGAATAATAATAACAAGGAAAACAAACCCCACATGTTTACAGAAACTGAAAGAACCGGCGGTGAGGGGGCGGGGGGGGGGGGGGAATGGTGGCACTCAGGCCTCCATAGTCCAGGCTTGCTCGAGGCTCCAAGGTGGTGCTGGAATGGGTTGGTGGGGAGAAGAGGAGGAGGGGATGGAGGGATAAGAGGGGGCCTGTGCCCAAGGCTGCTTGACAACCCTTTGAGGGCTCAGCTTTCTGGAGAGGGGAGAGCCTGTGGGGACCTAGGCAGAGGCCAGGGCCTGGCGATGGTGGAGGAGGCCGCCAGGGGCAGCGGGACATCTGTGGTCATTCCTATTTAGGCCTCTTGCTTGTTCACAGAGACTGTCACCTGAGACCCTGCAGCGTGTGGCTGTATCCCCAGGACCGGGCTTGGAACTGCCTGTCCCAGGGCCAGAGTTCATGAAGCTGAGCCACCAAGCAGGTAGGATGGAACAGCCAGCCACATCCCTCCTCTCCCTCCCTCTCACTGGGCTCCCGCTCCCCCCTCCCCCCAGACCTGCCGTCATCCTAATAACCCAGGCGGCCACACTGCCTGAATATAGAATGCCTGGGAAAGGGACCGGGCAGAATGGAGCAAGAGGTCTGGTGTGTGGACACTGTGGTGCAGTACCGCAGGGCTGCAGTGCGTACAGCAAGGGAGGGCCTGGGAGGAGAGGGCGCTTGTCCTGGGCACTGGGCATGCTCTGTCCCCAACCCCAAAGAGGAGAGGGAAGTCTTGGTGGAGCTCTGTGCACGGGGAGCGGTCCACTGCCAGCATGGCTGAGCCTGGCTGGGAAGGGAAGGGTCTGCAGGGGTGGGCAGGTGGGATGTGGAGAGGGCAGTCCAGTGAGGCTGGGGGTGCTCCTGCCACTGGCTTCCTCCGATGGTTGGCACCGCTTGGGAGCCTTCCAGACCTTCCTCCACCTCTCTGCCGACATTCTATGCACAGATGGGGGTGGGAGGGGAGAGCAGGAATCTGCATTGTTACGGAGTGAGAGGTTGTTCAGAGAAGTGGCCAAATGGAGAACGCTGCTCAGCATCCTTTGTTCTTTACCCTAGTAGAGAAACAGGATTCTCACTCTGCCTGTTTTACAGCTGAGTGATGGGAGGAAAAAGAGATGTGCCGTGAGATTCTGAAATCCTGGACTGATCCATCCATCCATCCATCCATCCATCCATCCACCCATCCATCCATCCATCCATCCACATTCCTTCACAGACATTCAGCTTCCAGAGGACAGGGCCGGGTTGGTTTATTGCTGTCACCCAGTACCCGACATCCACATTATCAGTGAGGGTCTCGGTCTCTGAGCCGGAGGACACACCCCAGCAAACCCCAAGGGGCAGGCAGAGGGCAAGTGGACGATTAGAGTTACATTGTAACGATTAGAGTTACATTGTCACCACCCAGAAGCGGAGACAGCCAGGGTGGCAGGCTAGGAATCAGTGGTTTGCCCCTTGGGGCTTTGGGATCCAAGGTGGAATTCATCTCCACTAGCTATGGCTGACCAGGCAATGACCCGCCTCGGGAAGGCCCCCCTCCCCCCCCAGGCCCTGTCCTGGTGGCCTGAGCCGTCCCCAGGGCCCCCCTGGTGCTTGGCTGCCTGCTGGCCGGGACTGGAGCCAGCAGGCGGGAGGGAAGGCCATCTGGCTTCAGGAAACACGTTTTCCTTCCAGCCGCGTGCAGGTAATGAAGGGGTGAGGATAAAATTGGGGGGAGGGGAGACAGTGAAATAGCAGAGGAAAGTGAGGAGACCTCAGCTTTCTCTGTGCTGAGTCAGGGAGTAGGTCAAGATGGTCAAGCCCCCAAGGCACCGCCTGGTGCCAGCAGAGTGGGAGGCTAGGAGATTTTTGAGACCCCCAAATCTGTGAAGCCTGAGGCCCATGGCAGCCTTTGCTGAAAAGCTTCCTGGAGGAGCCTGAATGTCCAGAGCAGGCCCGGCGACCCAGCGACCCGGCCGAGTCCTGCAGGGCTGAGGGGCAGCTGTGTCTCTCTCTACCTGTGGCCTGGCAGGTCCCTAAGGCTCAGCCGGTCACAGGACAGCACCGGGAAGCTGAGGAACAAAACTGTGTGTGTTTTCAGAGGACTGGAGGAGCTGGGTGCTCCAGCCTGTAATCCCAGCTACTCAAGAGACTGAGATCTGTCTGAGGATCAAGGTTTGAAGCCAGGACTGGGCAGGAAAGCCTGTTGGGACTTTTTATCTCCAAGGAACCAGCAAAAAGCCAGAAGTAGAGCTATGGCTCAAGTGGTAGAGCACTAGCCTTGGGTGAAAAACAAACAAACCAAAAAGTAAAAAAGCTAAGGAACAAGGCCCAGTGTCTGAGTTCAAGCCCCAGACACACAGACACACAGACACACAGACACACAGACACACAGACTGAGACCCTTGTAGAGTTTCGGAGGGGAGCTCACAGCCATGAGCTGGGCTGAGGATGGGCCAGGCTGCGAGGCCCATCTGTCTTACCACTTCTATGGTAAGAAGTGAAATGCTTGCCACTCGGGAGTTGCGGGAAGCAGGTGGGCTGTCTATTTCCAACTGTTTACTGTCAGGGGCACCATGACCTACTTGTCATAAGAGAGGTCAGGAGGTGCAGCCTGGCATCAGTGGAGTCCTCATGCAAGGAAATAGATGTCTTAGAGATCCTTGGGGGCCATGTTGTTTGGGCTCTGACATTGCTCACCCACACATTCACAGAGGAAGCCTGTACCTCTTTGGATGGGCTGGGGTCCCCGGGGTGGTGGGGGGGGCTCTGGATGGCTCACAGGTAGACCCCCTTTGGAGATGATCTTCTCATGGAGGAGAGGAAAGGAGATGTTTTATTTTTTGGTGGGCTGCACCAATAAGAAAGGGTTGGGGTCTGACTTAAAGAGAGGAAGCCTGTCCCTCCCTGGCATGCCAGCCTGGGCAGAGGAACCCGATGGTCTCTGGAGGTCCATGCACACTGTGGGGTGGGGGCTTTGAAGGGAAGCTGGTAGGAGTGGGGGTGGGGATGTGACAGTGGGTTGGTGACAGGGGGACAGAGGACAAAGCCAACGCTCAGAAGTGATTGCTGCTCTGGGTCTGCGACCAGCCCACCCCCATGGCTGCCCGAGCCTGTACTGGCTTGCTGGGGCAGGGGGGCGGTGTCCAGGGTGAAGAGTAGACAGCCAGAGGGACACAAAGGGACCAGACTACCTCACTTGTAGCCACACCATCTCCGTGGTCAAAAGCAGTGTGTGCCAACCCAATCCTTGGGTCCCGCCTGGCCGCTGATGTCACTGTTTTCCTGTCACTGTTTCCTTCCCCGGCTGTGTGTCTGGCTCCCATGATGTCTGTCTTGTGGCCTCTGGCCTGTGTGTCTGCCCATCTCCCTTCCCCATTCATGTCCCTGTCCCCTTCCTGCCCTGCCCCTTCTGTGTTTACCTGTGTGTATGTGTGTCTCTCCTTTTCTCTGTCTTTCTTGGCCCAGTTTAGGTAGAACCAATTTGACCAGGCTTCACCACCTGGACAGCAAGGAGGACCAGCAGGAAGGGGACGCCTGGGAGACTGCCCTCAGCAACGTGGATACTTCCAAGTTCAAGTACCAGGCCCCGCTCCCCCACAGTGCCCAAAACAGTCCCCTGGGGCAGGGCTACCCGGAGGAGATCCGGCCTCCGCCTCCAACCCCAGCCAGCCAGGACTCTCTGGGGATGGACCGAGAGTCTGGAGCCCTGAAGAAGGAGGGCTTCAAGGCTCAGCCTGGCGAGAACCCCAACCAGAAAGCCAGCGTTATTCCTGACAACATTCGCCACAAGTTTGGCAGCCAAGTGGTGGACCAGCTAGTGACGGAGGAACAGGTAACACCCAGGAAGCGCAGGGCAGGGGGAGGGTGCAGAAGAAACCCTGCCATCCCTGAAGTGGCTGGGCCCATGCTCCATGGCCCTGGCAGCCGGGGTGTATACCTGGAACCCTACTCACTCAGGCTGAGATCGGGAAGATCAAGGTTCAAGGCCAGCCCCAGTAGAAAAGTTTGCAAAACTCCATCTGCAAAATGATCAGCAAAAAGCAGGGCTCAAGATGTGGCTCAAGTGGTAGAGCACCAGCCTAGCAAGCATGAGGCTCTTCAGTTCAAACTCTAGTACTGTCCCCCCAAAACAAAACCCCTAAACCTGGTCATGTGTAACAATGCATTTCATCTTTCCAATAACCCTATGAACAAGGTAGTAGTACAATCCTTTTTTTTTTTTTTTAATCCAGAGAAAGGAGCCCAAAGCTCAAAGAGGTGAAACCAGGTTAGCCAAATTCACCCAGCTATGTGGGATAAGGAGCCAGACCAAGTCAGATTCTGGAAACCTGTCCCTTAAAGGCATTGCTGTCAAAAGCTTTGTGTTTAAATTGGATGTTTTCACTTTAACAAGTCTCCTGAAGGGGATAGCATCCAGTGGATGGACTATATTTGGTGGGAATCAGTAGACCTAGGTTTGAATCCTGGTCCTGCTCCTGAATGCTAGGTGACCTTGAGTAAGTGACTTTCCTCTCTGGGCTTCAGTCTCTCCAGTTGGAAGGTGCAGAAGTCAGATTACATTAGGCTGATAAATACCTAGGAGTCTCAGCCTGCATCCAGGGCAGACATGACTAATCGATCCTGCATTCTTTCCCACCTGATATACCCTGCTCAGCAGCCATTCCCAATCAATGGAAGCATTTCTGATGAAAGGCTGCACATCTTTCCTGCTCTGGCACTCTGAGACACGGTTTCAACAGCACCATCTAAGCAACCACACAGTGTAGTAGGCCCAGAGAGGTGATCCAACCTGCTCTGGGTCACAGAGCAGGAAGTTCCCTGTATCCAGAGACTGTGGCTTCCCCTCTTCCTCTCCACCTGTCCTCCTGGGGTACAATGACCCTTCCCACCAGCCAACCTGGGAGGTCACAATCTTGAATGTTTAGTCCCACGTGGAGTGACTCGTCCCTGTTGGTGTTTCCTGCCGGCCACGACCTCTCCAAGTCCTCTTGGCTTTGGGACTCCAGACATCTGGTGTTCCTGCCCAGCTGTGATATAAATCTCAGGGGCCTCAGAGCCCATTAGTGTCAGAGCTGAAAATTACTTCACGTAACACTCAAGTTCTGTCCCCTGCCACCCCCCCCCCCCCAGTTCTGTCCTCCATCCACATTTGGCAAGTAGGAAAAACTCAGGCTCAGAGGAGTAGGGCAGAGCCTTGGCAAAGCCAGCAGCTGTCTTATGGCAGGATTTGAACTCAAAACCAGCCAAGGGGCTCACTCACCCTGAAATGCACTGGGCCAAGGATGAAGTTAGCCTAACTGAAGGAGCCCCTGAAGTGGCGGAGCTCCCTTGTCTGCCCTTTGGCAGGCCTCTGGCTGGCCTGAGGCCTTTCCTGCCTGGTAGGCCTACCCAGACTTAGCCTCATGGGTCTCATTCTGGCCCTTGGTATAAGGAAGGGGTTGGACTCCCTGACAGCTAAGGACTTCTTATAGCTCCATTGCTGAGGGCCAGCCAGGGCTCTGGGCTCCCCGGCTGTGTGGGCTGAGCATATCTGACCGCTCATGGCCCTGTTTCCTAGTTTATAAAATGGTAGGCCTGGTGTCACCCTCTGAAGAGTCCCCTGATGCTGCCCCCAGGGGGAGGCCATGGGGGAGGAGGAAGCGGAGGGGGAGGCAGGGCTTCAAGCCCTCCAGCATCCTCCCTCCCCCCACCCCTCGCCGTGGGGCTGAGGATGGGGTGGGAAGGTGAGAGCGAGCCCTCACCCTCTTCTCTCTGCCTCCTCCTCAGGCTCAGAGGGCCATTGATGAAGTGATGGAGGCCCAGAAGGGCAGCTCGCAGTCCAGCAGGACGCAGAGTCCTCTGCAGATCTCCCCCACCGTGGCGGAATATTATGATCTGGGCTACAACATGCGGTCAAATTTGTTTCAAGGTCAGGACAAAGGGCAAGGGTGGGGCTGGCGAATGCCCACGGTCTCCAGGGCATTGGGCCGGGGAGGCCAGTGGGGGTATCTGGTCTGCGTGGGGCACAGTCCATAGACACACGCGCATCCCAAGGGCATCTTCCACGCTGGGCCCTGCTGTGTGCACGTGCCCCGTGGGGCGTGGGCTCCTGGAGCGGAAGCCCCAGCCCCGCCCACCCACAGCAGAGGCCAGGCAATCCCAGCTTGGGCACTTTTGATCAATGTAGGATATGCTAATGCGTTGGGTTCAAAGGTCAGCACAACCATAGACAAGGCTCCACCGTCTCCCCGAACCTCCACCCCCGCCAGGGCCAGGGGCGATGATGACAGCATTGCGCCTTCCACACCGGCAGGGCTCTGTGGGGACGGGAAGGTGCTTGCCTGGGACACAGGGAGCGTAGCGGCTTGCAGTCTTCCTCTTTCTCCTCCTCCTCCTCCTCTTCTTCTTGTGTTGGTACTGGGGCTTGAACTCAGGGCCTGCGTTATTTTCCTCGAGTTGGGTATTCTACCACTTGAGCCACACCTCCACATCTGGCTTTTGGGTGGTTTATTAGAGATAAGAGTCTCATGGACTTTCCTGCTGGGGCTGGCTTCAAATCACCGTCCTCCGATCGCAGCCTCCAGAGTAGCTAGGATTAGAGGCATGAGTGGCGGGCTGAAGCTCCGTTTTTTTGTGTGTGTATCTGAGGGTCCGTGCTTCTTCCCTGGATCCTGGTGGTGGGCACCGCCTGGGTAAAGGGGCGAGAGGGTGGAGCCTGCGCCACCCC
Organism: Dipodomys merriami; assembly: GCF_024711535.1. NCBI lineage: Eukaryota > Metazoa > Chordata > Mammalia > Rodentia > Heteromyidae > Dipodomys > Dipodomys merriami. Next base: position 115,344 of record NW_027202529.1, on the reverse strand, counting down.
AGGCAGGGGCCCTGTGTGGCTGAGAGCGTGCCAGGAGCTCCAGCTCGTGGGTGGATTTGTGTGGCGTGCTCAAGGCCCCTCAGCGGTCGGAGGAGGGGGGCAGAGCCACCGACAGCTTCTGGCTCCACAGTGCCACGCTGTCCCCTCCCGTGCTGGGGACATTGTGCCCTAGGGGCTTGTAGACTGCTCTGGAGTGAGGGTCCCCAGGTGGCATGTGGGGGCTCCCCTCCTCCATCCCTCCCCCCCACCCCCGCTGTACCCTCACTGCAGAGCTGGCTTGGTGCTCACTCCCCTCTCCTCACCCCAGGCCGTCTCCAGTGCTCCCTGGCTGTGGGCCCTGTAGCCTGGGGAACCAGACACCCTGTGGAAGCCTCTCTGGGTTTCTTCTTTGAGCTTGGGGCAGAGGCGGCGCTGGGGCTGGGGGGAGGGGAGAGGACACAGCTCCGATTGTCCTGGTTCTGGGCCGGGGGAGCCAGCTTTGCCCTCTTCCACTGCTGGTGACCACGAGAGGTCTTCCTAGGACCTTATGCAGACACATGAGATTTACAGGAAACCCCATTTTATTCAGCCTGGGCGGTGGGGCTGTGCTACGGCTGTGCTCTGGCGCCTGATTGTTGACTTTCCCTGAACTGGGTAGCATCTAGCTGCTTTCTATGAGTTGGCCGTGGGGCAGTGTGCGTGCTCCAGAAACTGGCAAGCAGTGTGACTGCGGGCTGCGTCCGGCTGCCCACGGTGCCCGTCCCTGCCGCCCTGCCCAGCCCCACCGCACTGAGTTCTTCCAGGTTAAGGCACGAAAGACTGACTGTGGTGGGCGAGAAGAAATCAAAGAGGAAGTAGGAGGGGTCGCTGGCCTGGGATGTCTTTGCGCTTCATAGAAAGTCAAGCCCGGCCAGTGCCAGTGGCTCACGGCTGTAATCCTAGCTACTCCAGAGGCTGAGATCTGAGAACTGTGGTTCAAAGCCAGCCTGGGCAGAAAAGTCCATGAGACTCTTATCTCCAATGAACCACCAGAAAACCAGAAGTGGCACTGTGGCTCAAGTGGTAGAGTCTTGCCTTGAGCTGAAGAGCTGAGGGACAGCGCCCAGGCTCAGAGTTCAATCCCCATGACCGACCAAAAAAAGAAAAAAAAAAAAAGGCAGGGTTTTGAAGCAGAACAGAAGGGAGCTTGTATGACTTAAGATTGCTGGGCCAACACAGAGATCAAGAGACAACCACAAACAACCAGGAGATGGCATCTAGATGCTGGCAGCCTGCTGTGTTAGTCAGCCTTCTGTTACTGTAACCAATGCCCGAGACACAATCAACTTAGAAAGAAGAAGGGTTTAGTTGGGCTCTCCATGTTGGAGACTTCAGACCTGTTTTCTTCTGCCCCACAATCTCTGTTGGGCCCCACCCCAGGGACTTAGAGCTTATCACCAGGCCCAGCTCTTAGAGCTGCTATGACCTCCCAAGAGTGGCAAGGGGAGGGGCAGGGGAGCCAGCAGCTGCTGCAGATCTACCCTCTCGTCCTTGGTCTGGGCGAGGCGCACAGGCTGATGGGACATGGAGCCTGCGCGGCTGAGGCTGACACAGCCCGAGGTAGCAGGAGAAAGCATCCGGGGGGTTGTGCAAGGTAGAAAACAGCAGAATGCACTTCTGCGTGGATTTGGTGTGAGTGTGGAATGAAAGCTGATTTCATGGTCTTTGACCCGAACACCAGGGAATGATTCTGACTGTTTACCGAGACAGAGAGGGGCCATGGGATAAAGTCTCGCCTGGTTTTGCTTTTCACCCTGAAGCCTTGAGCCCACCTAGAGTGGATGTCTGTTTTGTGTGTGGTGTGGGGCTTTATCCTAACTGCCGGGGGTATGGACAACTTGTCACCTCCTGCCCTTAGTGAAGATGATGCCCATCTCTCCCCCCATCCCCACCCCCAACCCCTCCAGTTCCCCCGCGGGCACAGATCAGGTTCCAGGCTCCTCTAGCATTGCGCTTGTGTTTACCAAGGTATCACAAGCCATCTGTTCTGAGGCCCGGTGGTGGCACCCCAAGCCCTCCACCCCCCACGGCGCCTTGGATTTCTAGACCCTTTACTCTTTCCTGTCAGTTTTAGTCAGCTTGTCAATTTTTCTTTTTTTTTTTTTAATTTTTTTATTGTAAAGATTCTATACAGAGGGTTACAGTTACATGAGTGGGGTAATGAGTACACTTCCTCTTGAACATTGTTACCCCCTCCATTGTTTTCTCCCTACCATCTCCTCCCTCCCTCCCTTCTCAATTTTTCTTTAAAACAAACAAACCACCTCCTTGGGATCTGTGCCTTTGTCTGCGGGCTGCTTGTGGGGCTTGAACTCAGGGTCTGGGTCCCGTTTTCCTGAGCTTTTCACTCAAGGCGAGCACTCTACCACTTTGAGCCCCAGCGCCACTTCCAGGTTTCTGATGCTTCCTTGGAGACTTTCCTTCCCCAGGCTGGCTTTGAACTTTGTTCCTCAGATCTCAGCCTCCTGAGTAGCTAGGAGTTACAGGAGTGAGCCATCGGTGCCCGGCTAAATCTGACCGTTCGAGAGCCTGGCAGAGCTGGGCTGTGGGCAGGTTTTGGATGCCTGCTTGCAAGTTCCTGTTAGGGGAGTTTGCATCTCAGCTGGCTGTGATACTCGATCGCCGTCCTGACCGAGGGCTTTCATCCAAGCGTCTACTTCAACGTTCTGTTACATAAGTGTTTGAGACTTAAGTGCCAAGCTCTAAACCTCACTTTTAAATACGAGCAGGGAGGAGTTCTGGCCTCGGCGTGGGGGGCAGGAAGTGCTTCTCTCTCGTTTCTTTCTCCCAGCTTTCTTCTGTTACATTAAAATAGGTTCTTACTTAAAAAAAATAATACTATACAATGCATTTCTAGCTCCTTTATCCTTGCTGTGCCCCAGAAAGTGGGCAACCTCGCCCTTAGGAAACAGAGCATGGAATGATTTCAGTCCTTGGAAACCGGAGCCCTGCCAGCATCCAGTTCAAACAAGCAACCTCACCTGCTTGGGAGTAATCACTTGGGAGGGTAGATTCTGTGTGTGTGAAATAGAATTTGGGTGTGAGTTACATTATTCTTTATTAATATCCTTTGCTTTGTTACTATGAGATACCTAAATATGTGTGCGTGTACACGTGTACCAATCCTGGGGCTTGAGCTCAGGGCCTGGGTGCCATCCCTGAGCTTTTGTGCTGCAGGGTTGGTGTTCTACCACTTGAGCCACACCTCTACTTCTGGCTTTTTAGTGGTTAATTAGATAAGAGTCTCAGGGACTTTCCTGCCCTGGCTGCTTTGAACCGCGATCCTCAGATCTCAGCCTCCTGAGTAGCTGTCAATAGAGCCATGAACCTCTGGCGCCCAGCTAGAGATGGCAGTTTTTATCTTTCCCGAGAATAGCAGATTTGTCTATTTCTTCTTAGAGTTCTCTTGATTTTTTTCTTTGATCTATTTTGAGATTATTTCAATGTGGCAAGCTCAGAAGTACTGCATGACCTTACAATCTTTTTTAAAAAATTATTTTCTTTAGTGTCTTTGCCTTTCAGTCTATTTTGTCTGCTATAAATATAGCCAGACCAGATTGCTTTGGGTTAGTATTTGGTTGATGTATCTTTTTCTATTCCTTCCATGTTTAGCCTCTTTTTGTGTCCTTTGTAAAATGCAAGCTTTAAATAATATTTATCTAGAAAGTATTTTCCACAGTCAGGAAATCTGTTGTTTAAGCAATGGACACAACCCACTTATATTTGTGCTAATTACTGATATATTTAGGTCTACTGCCATGACCTGATTTTATGTTTTATATTTGTATTTGTCATGCTGTTCTTCCCCGCCCCTCTCCATTTACATGGATTTTTCTTTTCTTTTTTTTTAATTTCTCCTTTTTTTTTTTTTTTTTTGAAAAAATCCTTTTCTATACTTCCTGTTCTTTGAATAGGCCTTTGACAAAGGTTAACAAATCCTAAATTTTATCAAGGCATGAGAACATCTGGAGCATCCTAAAGACAGCAAAAGTCTTCGCCTTTCCTCTGCCCTTCCTCATGTTATAGAATTCTATTTTACAGAATATATTCCATTTTACAGAATGTTCTAGATAAAGCAAAGTAGTTTATGCTGTGGAGCTTGGAGACTTGGGGTTTGGATTTGAATCTTGACCTTTTACTTACCAGCTGTGTGACTTTACAATAAGTGAGTTAATCTCTCTGTGCTCCAATGCCTTCAACAAGAACGAGAGGGTCATACTGCTACCTGCTTCTTAGGATGTTTGAGAAGTGTCACATTCATGTGACGCTCTGGTTGGCAAGCTGAAGGAGTGACTCAGATGGAAGAAAAGGGAAAAGGGGAGAGCCAGCTAGTACAGTGGTGTCTGTCTCGGTCTCTATTTCTGGCTCACTCTTTCTGCTTCCTGGCTGCCATAAGGTGAGCTGCTCTGCCTTCGCCTCCTCCAGACATGATGGACTGAAACCTCTGAAGCCTTGGACCCAAACACATCTTTCCTCTCTGAATCTGTCCCTCTCAACTGACTGGCATGCCCAGCATATACAAGGCCTGGGTTCAATCCAGCAGCAGAGGGACTGGGGGGGGGGCTGGGGGGAAGCAGGCGAGAGGGGCGGGAGAGGAGTAACATTATCTTTATTATTTTACCCCATAAATTAGATGTTGATGCTATGTGTTTAGATTCCATCTTCCATTCCTTCTCCTGTCTCAGCTCCTCTGAGATCATTTCTTTTTCTTCTTGGAGGATGCTGTTTAGAAGTCATTTCAGTGAGGCTGTGACATCAGACAACTTTAGGTCCTGTTTATCAGAATAGTCTTTGGGTTTTGTTCTTGGAAGACAGTCACATTATGAACAATTCTAGATCCATGAGTACTTTCCATTAACACTTCAATACGAATTCATTTTTCTCCCATTATTGATGGGTAAGCAAATCATTATTCTCTGTGAGTAAACTCCATTTTCCTCTACAGTTACTGCTAGGATTTCTGTTGTCTCTGGTGTTCTTGATTTTCTGGGATGCATCTAGACAAGGAATTGCAGGATGTGTGGAGTATGGCTGAATAGTAGAGTACTTGTCCAGCACATACAAAGTGCTGGATTCAGTCCTTCACTCTACCCACAACCCTCTCAAAAAAAAGGGGAGGGGGAATTTAACTTTCAGTGCTAGGAATTGAACCCAGGGCTTTAGTGCATTCTAGATAAGCACTTTGCCACCATGTCATAGCTCTGGCCTCTGCATATGACCTGATGTTTCTGCTGACTTTTGATCATGGTAGCTTACTTCCTTGTGTGTGCTTTCATTTTGTGTACTGGGATACATTTTCTGAAAATACTGGTATCTGTTACCTCAGGACAGATATCCCAATACTTTAATGTCCCCAGCTTTACAAGAAAACTTTACCCTTTTGTACTGATAAAGAAATGGAAGCTCAGAGAGATTAAGGGCTTGTCAAGGGCTGTACTAGCTGTAAACAGTGGAGCTGTGCTCTGAACCCAGACCGGCCGTACTCTGAAACTGATGCCCAGTATACGGCACAGAGTGGCTTCCCTGTATTGACTTGTGTGTGGGGGCTTCTTCATGGTATCCTCAGGGGCCCCCCTGGAGACAAAGAGCCTCATGAAGGCTTCCTACACACTGGAGGCCGTCAAGAAATCAGTGAGAGACATGGAACACTGGCACGGCAGGAAGACAGACGAACTGGGTAGGTGGGAGCTGGGGTGAATGCGAGGTGGGCCCTCTCCTTCACAGGTGGGTGGGTGGGCTGGCGCTAAGGTCCAGGGAAAGAGCTCCGGGGGTGGACTTGAAGAGACTAGGTCACTGCCAGGACCAGGCCATCCCAGATGACCCTTGCTGGTGGCTTCTCTGCTTTTCTGCAGGACGGTGGCACCAGAAAAATACTTTGAACATTACCTTGCAGAAAGCACTGGATGAGAAATTTGAAGAAAGGCGCAGATCCAAGAATTCAAAGTTCTAGATATGAGGAAGTGCCCTCTGCCCAGAGAAATTGATGATAATAAAGAAGGGCACAAATCGGAGCCCTGTTTCTCTCCTCAGTGTCTCTCTTCATAAGAGGGGCACTGGCTGTGTGGTGTGGAGGGCGTCCGTGGAGGAAGATGGGAATCCTGAGAGATCGACTTCCCCTTCCATCTCCCTGCCCCACACCTTTCTCCATGATACCCTGGAAGGATGCAAGAGCTGTGTGCCAATCTGTCTCCAGCCCAGATCCGGGGGTCTCCTTTTGCCTCTGGGTGGATGGGTCCTACACTGGAATGCCGTAGAATCATGCTCTGCCTGCTCCCTGTAGCACACCCCAATTATTTCTATGTGACGACTCCATAGGCCCATGGACTTCAGCTAAGTTGGTCACAACCTTCCTTGTGCTCTAGGGGTGGGTTAGGGATCCATCTCAAAGTGATAGGCTCAGGAGTGGACCAATGAGATGTGAGGAATGTGTGGTGCGTCCGTGCAGGCCATCCCTGCCTACACTCAGGCCGCCCAGAAGAACTGCAGGCTCACGGTCAGAATCCATGTATCCATGGAGCAGCCTTGGGGGGCCTTGGGTGCGAGGCCCAGCCCTTCCCTCTAGGAAGGGAATCATGGTGGGTTAGTAGGGATTGAAGAAATCACACAGGGTGTTGTCTCAGCCAGAGAGGGGCAAGTGTGGGACGGAGGGGTAATCAGGACCACATCTGCACACATCAGGCCGGGACCATGTGATGACAGCCGCAGCCAGAGCCAGCAGGATGTACCGGGACCATGTCTCCTTCACCAGGCAGGCACCAGGCTGCTCCACTGCTCACCGTGCACTCGGCACGGAAGGCGGAAGATGATGACTGACGTCCACCTCCACGCTGCGTTTAGCTCAGCACTTTCCTGAGTTGGCCTTGGAAGAAGGGCTGGCCGGGCGCCTGCTGCAGAGAATGTGGATGGCAGAGAGTGCAACCTGATAACCAGGCTGGTAACGAGGCGGACCCGAAGCAAGCCAGCGGCTTCCCTCCCCATGGGAGGGAACAAGGATTACACGCGCTACGGCTCTGCGACACTTTATAAAGATTCCCTCTCAGGACACTATGAGGAGCACTGTTTAAGAATCATTGTCCAGAGCGTCCATTTGTCATCTTGGCAGAGTAAAACAAGTGTATACATGTATAAGTTTAACTTAAAGAAGGCTCTAACACCTGTTCCTCTTTCCAATAGCACCTCCTGCTTTCCGTGTACCCCAGACCCCTAGATGGTATAAATTCACACAGCTATTTGCAGCTCTAGGAGGTTACAGGAGCCCAATTCTCAAGAGGCATTTATTTGGTGAGTGAAAAGTTATTCACTCTTGTAATTCACGCAAGGCTTGGCTTACCTATCATGATTCAGCAGTGTTTTCATAATTTCTGTCACACCCAAGAACCGCTGCGGATGGTACCAATAAAAGCAGGTAATAGCTGGGTGTGGTAGCACACACCTGTAATCCTAGTATTAGGAAGGCTGAGATAAAGAGGATCATTAGTTCAAGGCCAGCTTGCACTACAGAGTTACAGCTTGGCTTACAACAAAAGCAAAAGCAACAAGTTAGGTATAAGAGGGCACACCTGTAATCCTAGCTGCTTGGGAAGGTGGAGGTAGGAGAATCACAGTCTGCGACTATTAAAAGAAAACAAAACTACCACCACCACCAAACCTAAAAGCAAAACAGCAGCGGGCAGGCATGCTCAAATGGTAACAAGTGCAAGGCTCTGAGGTCAAGGATAAAGGGAGGTAGGGAGAGGAAGGAAGGGAGAGGAAGGAAGGGAGAGGAAGGAAGGGAGAGGAAGGAAGGGAGAGGAAAGGAAAGGAAAGGAAAGGAAAGGAAGGAAGGAAGGAAGGAAGGAAGGAAGGAAGGAAAGAGGGAAGGAGGGAAGGAGGGAAAGAGGGAAGGCGGGCAGGCAGGCAGGCCAGCCGGCCTACCTCCATGGCTAGAATCCAACTTTAGCTTGCCCCCTATTGGCAGGGCCTCCAAATACCATCCAGAGTTCAACAATCCTAAAGTCCACAATGCACACACGCGTGGTCAGGACCTAGAGACCACTGGGTATCTTTCTAGCTATGCCTTTCCTGCTCCCCCACCCCACCTCCAACCAGTTCCATTTTTCCTGGGATACAAGAGGGGCCAGGTGGCACCTCCACGGCAATGGGGGAGGAAGGCTCAGGCTTTTTCTCATCTAACCCCTCTCCATGGGCCAGTTCTCCCAAGCCCTTAGCTGTCTTGAGTTTGTGGCTCCATGGGGAGACGGGAATGAGTGCAGGGACTGAAGGGTCCCCGGGGGACGGGCAGCTGGGGGCTGGAATTTAGGAGCTGGGAAGCACGGCTCCAGGCCACAGGCACCTGGATTCAAAGCAAGGTCCAGGTCAGGTTCTGAAGGGTAGAACATTCTAGCTATCCTGGTGACAGCACGCATTTACAGGTCAGCAGTGAAGGATTTCATTGTTGCTCACTTTCTCCCCAACTAGTTCTGCTATGCAGCTTTGGTTCCCTGAGCTCCAGTGCCTATTAGAGTAATGAGAGCAAGGTTTTAGAGAAAAGGAAATAAATTGGCTGGCAAATTAAGGTATGCAGGATTCAATGCCCTAAAGAGATGGATGAGTGTGTGTGTGTTAAGAAGAGTCCCAAATGTTTGGAAATTTCTGGAAGACTTACTCTATTTTATAGATGGAAAGGTTGCCTGATTGCAGAACTGAAAATCAAGCCAATTGAGATCTTGACAGGACCCCAGTACCACGGATGCCCTTTATCATCCGGTCAGTGCCCCAAGCAGAGGGGGGGGACATGGCTATAGTTTTTTCCGGAATTCAGCTGGTGACACTTCTGGAATGTACAGAGACCAAAGGAGAAAGTTCACATGGAGATTTTCATGTTTACTGCTACTCCCTAAATCCTCCTGAATGAGGAAATGCAAGAGATCTTTTCCAGCCTGGTGGAGGAGGAGGCAAAGCTGCAAACATGTTTGGTGAGATCTGGGTAAGAGCCAGGGAAAGTCCAAGAGGAGGGGAAGGCCAGGTGGCCAGCATGAAGGGCCAGGCTTGCAGGCCAGGTTAGACTACTGTGAACTGGAAGTCATAGGAGCCCTGGGCTCCAGACTAACAGGGGCTGGAGGCCAAAGGCTGTCCGGTCTTTGTAGACACAGCCCTTGCATTTTTTTTTTTTTTTTTGTCGGTCGTGGGGCTTGAACTCTGGGCCTGGGCGCTGTCCCTGAGCTCTTCAGCTCAAGGCGAGCACTCTACCACTTGAGCTACAGTGCCACTTCCCCTTGCATTTTTTGATTTAACAAATGAAGAAACTGAGGCCTGAGTATAAAGGTGCATCACCTGCCTGGAGGCAGGGGAGGGTGCAATTTGAGGCTGGCTCTGGATGTTTCGGTTTCCTGCATGGTGGCCTGGCTGGCTGAGCTGGGGTCAGAGGTAGGCCTCAGGCTTCAGGACGCTTTCTCTGTAGATGGCTCAGCTGCTGAGCAGGCCTGGCATAGGACCCCAGCTTCCCCCTGGTCTGTGAACTGGGGAGAGTTGAGGGGTGACCTCACTGGGTGATTCTGAGTTGTGTGTCAGATACAGGGAAGGCCGCGGGCCTGGCACAGAGCAGGTGCAAGGTAAATGCATTCTCACTTAGACTATTTCCCATGAAGCCTTGCTCCCTCCCAGAAAATCATTTAAAAGGAAGCGAAGGGGACAGGAAGAGACCGGCTCAGCAGACACAGAGAAGCTAAGCGGAGACAGGACATCTGTGGGGTCAGAAATTGAACCTGGGATGGACTTGGGCTTTGCCTGTGGGAGGAGAGACACATCATGTGTTGCCTGCCAGGGTCCTTGGCCTTGGCCAGATGGCTGAGCAGGGAGGAATGAAGCAAGCAAGCAAGCAAGCAAGCTCCCTCAGGAATGGCCCATGGGGGCGGAGCTATAACAGCTGGAGATGAGCAGCCCTGCAGGCAGACCCGGGGACAAGGATTCCCATGAGAGAGTTTTTCCCTGGGATAAATGGCTAGGTTATGTCATTATACAATTTAAATATGCGAATTGGCTTTTGTTTCCACCCTAGAATCACACTACTTGTCCTGTAAACCAAGGTGAGCTCCTGTGAAGTGAGTAGAGGTAGGTTCACAGAAATGGGCTGATGAAAGTTACGTGTGTGTGTGTGTGTGTGTGTGTGTGTGTGTGTGTGTGTGTGTGTGTGTGTCCTGGGGCTTGAACTCAGGGCCCGAGAGATGGTCCCAGGCTTTTATGCTCAAGGGTGGCACTCTGCCACTTGAGCCACAAGTCCACCTCCAACTTTTTGGTGGTTAATTGGACATATGAGTCTCATGGATTTTCCTGCCATAGCTGGCTTTGAATTGTGATCCTCAGATCTCAGCTTCTTGTATAGCTAAGATTACAGGCATGAGCCACCAGTGCCTGGTCCATTCTTCTTACTGTTTTACTGTTAGGGTTTTGGAATTCTGAATCATTTGTGAACACGTGGTCTCGCATCTCCAGTTTGCACTGGGCTCTCATGCACAGATGCACGTAGCGTCTTGTTTTGTCACTGTAAGTTCCCACAAAGTATGTCCTCCACTGTGTAACCCCAGAGCAGTAACCTGCAGGGTGGAGGTAATGTCTGATGCCAACCTCTAGGTGGCAGCAGTCTCCACAGGATTACTGAATCCATGCATTGTTTTCTTTAAAAGACTCGTTTTCCAAAAAACAGTACACATATAAGAAAAAGTTGATATTGTTCTCTCTCTCTCCCCCTCTGTGTGCTGGTCCTGGTGCTTGAACTCAGGACCTGGATGCTGTCCCTGAGTTTTTTCACTCAAGGCTGGTGGTTTACCACTTGTGCCTTAGTTCCACTTCTGACTTTTTGGTGGTTCACTGGAGATGAGTCTCACAGACTTTCCTTCCCAATCTGGGTTTAAACTGCAATCCTCAGATCTCAGCCTCCTGCGCAGCTAGGATGACAGGCATGAGCCACTAGCTCCTGACTCCTTAAAAGCCTTTTATGTCTGTTGAAATCTGTAGGACCCTTCTCCCTTACCAGGAGAGATGAATCTAGCTTGCAAGGCTTATGTAAAATAGCACAATAAAAGGGATCCTAATTTTAAAAATGTAACGATGGTCTTCGTTCTCCTCCCCTGCCCCCATGAGATATTCCACAAGCTGATTTGCTTCCCACCAAGATGACCGCAGCCTGCACCTCTCCATGGTGTCTGCGCACGCCACCCTACACTCAGTGAAGATGGCCCCACCCTTCAGTAGCTCAAAGAACAAATCCTCAGACTGCCTCTCCCCATCTCTCTCTCTCTCACACACACACACACACTCACGTTTACACACACAAATCAAATCCAGCATTTTGTTTTGTATTACAAGTGTTTTACAGAATGTTCCTCTGCAAGGGTACTCTGCAATTAACATTGGACACGCAGTCTCACATGGAGCCCTTCTCTATCTTCCCCGAAGGCCTCTGCGTTGCAGTTCACTAACTCCCTGCTATGGGTTTCACCGTCCACCGCTGAATTCATGAATTTGTTCACGACTTCTTCAGCCACAAACTGTGCTGCACTGAGTGGTAATTGGTGAACGAGAGCCATAAGAATTCCTGCTTTCTTGTCCCTAGCAGGCCTGCGTCATAAACATGCAACACAGACACACCTGGTTCTGGGTTTGCAGAGAAGGGAAAGACAGCTGTGTATGGGTTCCAGGACAAGCTCAACACATAACACAAATAATCCATTCAGATGGTGTAATGGTGGTGAAGGCCTTTGCAAACTTGCTCCCTGCAGTGATTGATCATCCATGACAGCGCAGAGGCGGGGCCTCCCGGGCCGGACCACGCCCCTTCACAGAAGGGCACCTACATTACACCCACAAGGGAGATTGGCCCCATCTGTGAAAGACCCATGCCAATCATTTCAAACATGGCACCAGAGAAACGTAGCACCTAATAGAAAAAACAGCTTTATGGACTCTGTCCAGCAACCAAAACACCAAAAAAAGAAAATAAAAATTCCAATGCTCAAGATACGATACATACACAAACCTATGCAAATAATAAAAATCAGATAATGCAAACCAGCCCCATGCAATGCCATCGTGCTCTGCATATCAGAAAAGCAGAGGCCCCAAGAGACCCAGAAGCAGCACCCCTCCCCCTCCTCCACAGCCAGTGGGGCCAGCTGAGCATCTTCCAGCACTTCACTGTCCTTCCTGCTTTCTGGAAGTTTCCCCAGCTTCTCCACCATTGCTAAAGCGTGTTCTAGACCTCTCTCTCTTCTTGTCCCGTCAGCCTGGTCCCAACCGTGGCTAACATGTGGCATCACCCACACCAGTGATACATCCCCAGAGGCCCCCCATGCTCTCCGTGAGGACCCCCAGGGCCCCAGCTGAGGGCCAGGCAGCCTCCAGCGTGTTCCCTGTACACGCTGCCGTGCTGTTTTCTTGGCGTGACAGATGGGCTGAGGACTTCCCGGCCTGATGCCATGGAATGGCCCAGTTCCTGTCTTTCAAGATCTAATCCTTGGGGGGCCCACATGGCACCCCTCTCTCCTGTGCCCGGCTACAAGCCAGCCATGTCATCTGGGGGTGCCAGGCAGCTGAGGGGAGCCCCTTAAGCATGCCATATAGGTCTCACTCAGAATGGGCTGGGCTTGGACCCCAGCCTTGCTCCACTGATACATCAGCGAAAAAGACAGGGTGCAGCTGAGCAAGGAAAGCTGAGGCCTTAAAACTGAGAGGGAGGTAGAGGAAACACATGGAAGCTCCAACGCAGAACCTAAAGTGAAGTTAACTTCAAAGAAAAATATGTGTGTGTACACACATGTGCACGTGAGAGACAGAGAAACAGAGACAAGACAGGGAAGGGCAGGAGCAGAGATCCTGGAGTTGAGGAGACAGGGGGCTGGGGGGGGAGAGGGGGGCAGGGCGCCCCCTGAGCTCAGTGTGGAGGCCTCCCCTTCTGTAGAGAGGCCCAGGCCTCAGCACACCTCAGGAGGCCTGCTGACACCCCACGGGGGCAGTGCAAGGTAATCCTGCTGCTTCAGTGACTTGAAGAACTGGATGGCTGGCATCTGGGCTGTGGGCTGGCACAGTGGCTTCTTGGCCGGGCAAGCCCGCTCCAGGTCCCCGACCTCAGGGCCGGGTCCTGGGGAGGAGGGCTTGCTATGAGGGGAGAGAGGACCGGGTCCCAGGCCAGGAAGGAAACAGTAGTCTCCCACCTGCTGTAGGACAAGGAGACCCTCAGAATGTGGAGACATTGGGGCCCCATCCTCCCGAGTCTCCCCTGGGTTCGGGGTGAGGCTGCTGAGCTTGGGAGGGCCAGGACCACCCACAGGAGACTTGGGGGCGTGGCTCGTGGCTGGAGGAAGCTCCACGTAGCCCTCAAACGCTGGCTTCTCTGAGGCTGCTCCAGCGGGCCCGCTGGTCTGTTGAGGACAGAGGCTGGGGTCGTGGTCTGAGACAGGGACAAGCGGGGCCGAAGAGACCGACGTGGTCCCTGTGGGCAGGGCGAAGGCCATGTCTGCAGTGGTGACATAGTCAGAGGCCACCGCGGGAGACGCAGGGGTAGCAGGCAGAGCTGCCGGGCTGCCCTTTGGGTCCTGTCCACTGGCCCCTGGCTCGGAGGTCATGGGGTGAGGGCCAGGGCCTCTCCCAGACTCCAGGGAGGGGCTCTCCTCGCATCTCTGCAGACCGCACTGATGCTCCTCACTTGCAGGCTGGCTGTGCTCTGTCACCTGGGCCAGGGGGACCAAGTGCACCTGTCCCCCAGGGGGCAAACACAGGTACTCCAGGGAGCTTGGCAGTGGGGGCCTCGGGCTCCCACCCACCTGTGAGGGTGGGAAGCCCACGATATCAGGCAGGGAGCGGGTATGGGGGGCCCCCAGGTAGGGGCCGTTGAAGTCGAAGCTGGAGATCTGTTTCTCGGGGTGGCCTGTAGGGGCCGGGGAGGCAGGTGGAGGGCTGGGGGGCTGCTCCGCGGGCAGGCTAGGGTCAGCTGGGGTGGTGTCTGGCTCAGATGGTGAATCGTAGTTAACATGGAGGTCCTCTGTGGTGAGAGGCGACACCTCACTGACCCTCAATCCCCTGTGGGAAGATCAGAGACAGAGGTGTGGAGGCCACGGGGGCAGGTGACTGCACATGCAGGGGAGGCTAGGTGATCCCGAAGTCCTGGCATCTGATCTCACAGTCAGTGCCCAGGAGAGACCAGGCCTCACGAGGTTTTGTATCTTGGTAAGCATCACATATGCTATGCTTAGCTCAAGGTCACCTACAGAACCTTCAAGGTCATCCACAGAACCTTCAGGCCAGGTCTATGATATGCCTGTGCTCCAGTCCTGCCTTTGGTTATTCTACCCACCAGGCCAACAATTCTCCCCAACAGACAATGCCGTTTTACAAAAGGGGCAGGGGCCCTCCGGGCGGGAGTACTCTGTCAGCCATGCAACCTCTGCAGTGTGGCACCTCCCTGGGTCACAGGGCAAGGGAGAGGCAGGGGGACTCTGGTGAAGTCCCTGTCCCTGGTCTGTGCTTCCCTAACCTGGGAGTCAGGAAGTTCTCCCCGAGTCTACCTGGGAGCCACTGTGGGTCTGTTCCCCTATGAGCCACAGGCCACACCATCCCCACCCATGGTGGAATAGGGGGTTATGCTGGCCTCCCGCTCCCCGGGGGTCAGGCGCAGTCAGAGCCACACACACACTCACCCCTCCAGCTCAGGACACAGTCCCCATGGTCCCCAGGAAGGGGGGCTTCTGCCGGCGCCGGCCCATGTGCTGTCTGGGAGTCGCAGCCCTGCGCTTCCACCCTGCAAGAGGAAGGACGTGGGTGCCTGTGGGTGGTGGGGACCCCGGGGATCAGTGGAGGAATGGGGGAACTCAGGGAGCCATATCCGCATGTCCTGACTAGCCGCGGCCTTCAGACACCAAGGCCCTGAGGCCCAGGGAGGGCTGCGATGACGCCGGGGCTCCTGAGCAGCCACGGGCAGGGGAGCTGCGGATCCCAAGCCTCCCAGTGGGGTTTCCTCCGGACGTGGACTGTGGCCCCTCACAGGCCAGTGCTGCCTGACCACGGGCTCCTGTGCCCACCACTGATGTCCACCATGGCCGCCCTCCTCCCCAGGATCCACCTTCCCACCAGCCCAGCCTCCAAGCGCTCAAGGCTGGGGCCGTGCCAGGACAGGCCCGGAGGTGGCAGGACACCTACAGGGAGCCAGGAGCAGAGCCCCAGCCAGGTCTCACCTGGAACAGGAGGCTCTTGCTGGGGTTGGGCAGCCTCTCCTTCCACTTCCTGTTCAGCCTGGAAGACACCAGGGAGGTGGCCATCACCAGAGACCTCAAGGCCAGCTATGTGCAGAGGGGAAACGGAGGTCCCACACGCGGGTGGTGGAGCAGGAAGCAGCAGCAGGTCTGGCAGCCAGGCCTGGTGGTCCCCGGGGTCCTGGCTGGCCTCCCCTGAGCCGCAGCGAGCACTGACCTGTATCCATAGATGCCGCAGAAGCGCAGGGCCACGAGCAAGGTGGGGGAGACTCCGGCCAGGATGAGCGGCAGCACCCATAAGGGCAGCACTTGGGCAGCAGAGGGACAAGGAGTGTCAGGTGGGAGGGAAAGGCCTCGGCCTGGAGTTGCTCAGGGCTCGCTGTCCCTCAGGACCTCTGCTTGGGCCCAGGGCTTGGAGGGTGCTGGGCAGGGCGGCCAGACACAGCTAAGAAAGAGGCCTGGGTCGGAGACCCGGAGTCACAGAGCAGGACGCTGGGGGGTGGGGCAGGCCTGGATACTAGCACTGGTGGTGTAGGAGTCACAGGTTTGGCCTGACCATCTTGGGGACTTCCCAGAGCCCTGGGCCTCCGGGTACAGGAGGGAGGGTGAGGTGGAGCGGCCCATGGCCGTGTGTCTATGCCCAGCCCTCCCTGTCTGGGTCCGTGGCGCTGCCCAGGAGTACAGTCAGGAGGCAGACATACCCGTCTCTGTGGTCCAGGACTGCTCCTCACTCCACTCGCTCCAGATCCCGTTGTAGACACCATAGTTGGGCCTGACCCTCACCCTGGCCACGTACATGGAGGCGGGCTCCAGAGCGGGCAGTGCCATGCTGTGGGCGTTCTGCAGGATCTCTTTCTTGCTGGCCTGGGGAGAGCAGGTGCACCGAGGCTGAGGCCACGCCCCTGGCCAGGTGCAGCAGGCTGGCTGCAATCCCTCTCCCTGCCATCCACCATCAGCTGTATCCAGAGCTCCTAGGGCCTCGTGGTCACCACGGGGGACCCCATCAGACCATGCAGTCCAATGGGACCAGACCCTCCTGTACCTCCCCCAGTGCCAATGATGACACCTGGACCCGGAATCCCTTGGGCTCACCTCCTCCTACCACTCCCTGGAGGCCCCTCTACCATCCAGGTATTCTGGGGGTGGCCCTGTACCCCAAATCCAGCCTATTCAGGAAGGCAGGACAGGTAGCTTGCACCCTGGTCTCAGAAATTGGATCCACAAACCTAAGCCTCCTTATTCTGCCTGACACCCCCTCCTGCCTCAGTTTCTCCATTTTTGGCCTAGGCTAGGGGCTTGCTCTCTGGAGCCAATGGCTATGCACAGGTCCTAGACCTGCCTGGTGGAGGGGACAGAGACAGAGGTGGGGGGGTGTGGGCAGCCTGGGCCTCAGGACCAGTCTATTCCCAGTTGCTATCCTTTGGCTCCAGATACCATTCCCATGTATCATGTCCCCAGGACTTTGGGACTTGAAAACCTCCATCCCTTTATCTCAGCTGGCCCCACACTGATGGGCTCTGAACCTTGTAATTCGGGGTCCATTCTGGTCACGTGACCATGTCATGTCAGCTCTAGGCGCCTCAGTCCCCTCACCAGGAAATGGGGCTGTGACCATCTCATTTCTCAGGGGTGCAGTCACTCAAGTCCCAGTGGTCACCTCTGACAGCTGGTTCAAGGCCCAGGCAGAGGAGGCTCCTTGGGGTGGGGGCTCCCTCCCTCTCCTTCCCTCCATTTCCTGTTGTTGTTGTTATTTTTCCAGGTCCTCACCTCCCAGTCGGCTGTGGATTTCCTGTACTGGACCTCGAACGTGTGGTCGATGTGCGCGTAGTACATTTTCTTGGTTTTCCAGCGCAGGCTGTAGCTCTCTCCATCTTTACTCACAGTGAGGGTGGGGCACGGCATCTGGACTGCAGGGAGGGAAACTTTCAGGGTCACCAGGTCATCACCCCTGCAGTGGTCACAGGGGCCCCAGCTCCCCACCACTGAGGCCTCTTTGGGCCTCACCAAGCCGCCACATCAGCAGTGTCATCATGGCCACTCAGCTCCTGGGAGATGACAAGACAGGCTTCGTCGTGCCTGCTGGCTGGTGTTTGAAAGCAGTAGAGGCTGTCAACTGCATGACAGCCACCATCAAACTTGCTCGGTATCCATTCTCACTGCCCTCCATGCCAGGTCCTACAGCGCCCTCGTGTTATACGCTGGGAACCTGGGTCTCAGCATAGTTATGAAACCTGTCCCAGGTGGGCAGATGCACAGTGGAAGAGCAGACTTCTTGCCCTTCCCTGCTGCCCTAGCGTCTTTAGATGGGACTGTTCTGTGCTTCTCGACCTCAGCTCCTCTGCTGGAAGGTATGAGATGTCTGGAGCCAGGACCCAACCTGCTTACAGGTTCTCACCATCTGGAAAGCCCCCACACCAGCTGTACTTGGCCTTGAGCCATGTCTAGGTGGCTCCCTGCCCAGCCACACTGTGAAGCCTCTTTGAGACAGTCCCTCCCACTTGGCCTCAAGGTAGAAAACACAAAGAACAGAGAAAGCAGAAACAGTATCAGAATTTCTGCATACTAATCTTGATTTACCTCCTACTAGCTTGGCATCTTTAAGTTAGTCACTCAACCTATTATCTATCCATTAGGAAAAACAAAGATGGCTCATAACCAAATAAGGGGGTAAGATGGCAAACTAAAAGCATCTTTCATTTTTACTCTGTGAAGAGAACAATCTGGTGTCATTGAGGAGACCAGATTTTAAAGTGAGAAAGAAAAGAAGAGAGCCAGAATCAATGGAAGATGTGGCCAGAGCCAGAACACTGTAGAACAACTTTTTCAGCAGGAAGAAAACAGCATAGAACAGAGCTACCAGCAGCCATGTCCCTGCACTGGGGGAGGGACAACTAAAGCTGCAATCTGGTACTCCTGAAGGAAACAGTCCTCACTCCCAGAGCTAAGGAGCATGGTCTCCTGCACCTCACAGATTATATTCTCTCCCTCTCTCTCATACATTTAGAGAAGCAAGAACAATCAAAAACATACTTTGCATTATGTAAGTCTGTTTGTGCTGTTTTGGTTTGATTGCTTTAGTTGTATATTTTTGTTGCTGTTTGGGTTTTTTCTTTACAAAATCTGTATGGCTGATACAGATTATTTTAGTCCTTTTCTTTTCTTTTCTTTTTTGGTTGGTGGTAGGGCCTGAACTCTTGGCCTGGATGTTGTCCCTGAGCTCTTCAGCTCAAGGCTAGTACTCTGCCACTTGATCCACAGTGCCACTTCTGGCTTTCTTCTGCTTATGTGGTGCTAAGGAATTGAACCCAGGGCCTCATGCACACTAGGCAAGCGCTCTACCACGGAGCCACCTTCTCAGCCTCTAGTTCTTAACTTTTATCATAGACTATTTACCTCATCCCATCCACCATTTCCTTTTGCTTCTCCTACCCCTTCTTTTTCTTTGAACTCATCATGTCTGTATCAAGCCTACCTACTGAAATTCAACTTCCTTCCTTCCTTCCTTCCTTCCTTCCTTCCTTCCTTCCTTCCTTCCTTCCTTCCTTCCTTCCTTCCTCCCTTCCTTTCCCATCCCTTCCTTCTTTCCTTCCCTTCCTTTTCTTCCTTCCCTTCCCTCCTTCCTTCCTTCCTTTCTTCCTTCCTTCCTTCCTTTTTTCTCTCTCTCTTTCTTTCTTTGCCAGTCCTGGGGTTTGACCTCATGGCCTGGGAACTGTCCCTGAGCTTTTTTTGCTCAAGCCTAGCACTCTACCACTGAGCCACAGAACCATTTCTGGCTTTTTCTGTCTATGTGATTCTGAGGAATTGAACCCAGGGTTTCATGCATTCTAGGTAAGCACTCTACCACTAAGCCACATCCCCACCCCCTGTAATTAAAGTTTAAATCATACCTTTGTCCTCTTTCTGTAGCCCCTCTCCACCCACTACACTTTCTATCTACTGGTAGAAAAGCTCTCTTGTCCGTATTTATTTTTATCCCTGCTCCCCTATACCAAATCCCTCATTACCTGCACTCCCATCGGGAAACTAAGTTACCTAAATATAATTTGATTCAACTGTTTTTCTGTTTCTTTGTAGGGATTTTGAGCTATTTGATTGAGCATTCTTACTCTTTTGCTTGTTTTTTTTTTTTTCCTTTTTTTTTCTCTATTTGCTGTTATTTGGGATGGTGTGTGTGTGTGTGTGTGTGTGTGTGTGTGCGCTCGCGCGCACGCGCACACGGGGGCCTGCAGACACACACACACACACAAGTACCTACTTAGCTATTCACGTCTCTTCTATTATAACCCATCAGCTAGATTTTCACTTCTATCTTACTCACACTTCACCCCAGACATTGCCCAGTCTTAGCTCAAAGGGCATGTATTCCAGGGGGCGAAAAATCACTCACCTAACAAATCAACAAGGTGAAATGCTGCTATCAAGAACCAGCAACTCCATAATAAAGGACTCAAGTGATACTGAAGCAGAAGAAAGCTCAAACAAGGAGGTCAAAATAGTAATGACAAGAATGGTCAATACAATAAAAGAGGTCACTATAAATAGCTCAACAAATTCAAAGATGAGTCCAACAATAAGAGAACAAGAACCGGAGAGCACAAGAAAACACAGGAATGAAATATAGAAGGTGATGCAGAATATAAAAGAGGAAATCAATAATGATGTCAAAATCTTGAAAAAAATCAAATTGAAATCCTGGAAGAGAAGAGCTCAGTAACGCAAATAAAAAATGCAATTGAAAGCCTAGCTTATAAGAGAGAAGTTGAAAACAGGGTGTGGGGGAGGGGTGAAGATAAAGCAAAGGAAGTAGATCAGAGACTGTTGAAAAAAAAAACCACTTAAGTTACAAAGAGGACTTATAAGCTCAGACTCTGCCAAAAGACCAAACCTACATATAATGGGGATAAAAAGGGAGACGAAATAAAAACCAAAGGCATTGATAGCCTATATAATAAAATAATAATAGAAAACGTCCACAATTTGAGAAAGAAGGGGGCATACATCTGATGGAGGCTTAAAGAACTTCCAACAGGCAAGATTAGAAGAAGAAATAACCCTAGTGTTTTATAGCTAAAACACTAAATTGCAAAGAATAAAAGAATATTGAAAGCCTCAAAAGAGAGTAGACAAGTAAATTACAGTGGCAAGCCCATTAGAATATCAGCAGATTTCTCTATGCAAACACTAAATGCAAGGAGAATATGGCATGACATAATTCAAGTCCTGCAAGATAATAATTGCCAACCTAGCCTACTGTCCTTTATTAGTGAAAGAGAAATAAGAACTTTCCATGACAACTGAAAGCTAAAGAAATTAATGATTAACAACTAAAACTGCAAAAAACCAATAAAATACTTAAAGGCATTCTATGCAAATCCCAAACAGAAAAATATAGGAAAGAACAAAATCTACTAGAGGAGATTAACAAGTATCTAAAAAAAGATCAAAATGACAAGAAATACGATGTATCTTTAACTTTCTTTCTTGTGCTGGTCCTGGGGCTTGAACTCAGGGCTTGGGCACTGTCCCTGCCTCTTTTGCTCAAAGATAGTGCTCTACCAGTTGAGTCACAGCTCTACCTCTGGCTTTTTCTGTGATTAATTGGAGATAAGAGTCTCAGGGATTTTTCTGACTAGGCTGGCTTTGAATCCTCCTCAGATCTCAGCCTCCTGAGTAGCTAGAATTATAGGCATGAGCCACCAGCTCCTGGCTCAATGTTAACATTCAATTTGTAATGGTCTTAATTGTCCAACATGCCACAAGATCCAACCATTTGTTGCCTACCAGAAACACATCTCACTTGACATAGACAAACACAGGGTTGAAGAATGGAAAAAAAGGCCTTCCCAGTAAATGGACCCTGAAAGTAGGATAGTATCTGACAAAATGGGCTTCAAGCTAAAAGTAGTCAAAAGAGACAAAGAAGGTCACTTCGAATTAATAAAGGGAAGCTAAAGTAGAATTTATAGTAGTTTTCATGCACCAAATAACAGCAGACATGAATGAGTTAATTAAACAAACAATTCTGGCTTTACAAATGCTGATAGATCAACAAAAGTAGGATACTTCAATACCCCGCTCTCACCAATAAGAGGTCATTCAAACAAAAACAAAAAACTCAAAGAAACCTCAGAACTAAAGAACATCATAGATCAACTAGACATAAGAAACATCTACGGAGTATTTCATCTAATAGCAGCATAACACACATTTTTTTCCTCTGCAACTCATGGAAATATCCCTCAAATAAATCATTTTTTGAGATGTAAATTAAGCTTCTACCAATAGAATGAAATAAAAAATCACCCTTCATTGTATCTGACCATAATGGAATTAAACTAGAACTCAATGACAAGATACTACAGAAAATATATAAATACATGTAGACTGAACAACATACTGTTGAATGACCAGCTGGTTATTGAAAAAATAAAGGGAAAAAATGTAAAGTTCCTGGAATTAATGAAAATGAGAACACAGCCTGCCACAGCCTGTGGAATATAGTGAGACAGTGCCGAGAGGAACATGCAGAACCACGGAGCGCATACATCCAAAGAAGAGCGCTCTCAAATACACGGCCCAATAACACTCCTCACACTTGCAGAAAAACAGGAACAAACGAAACCCCAAATTAGCAGACAGTAAGAAATAGTAAGATTAGGCAGAAAAATAATGAAAAAGTAATGAAATGGAGGCTAAAAAAAACTATACAGAGAATCAATGAAACAAAAGTTGGTGTTATGGAAAAATAAATAAGGTTGACAATCCCCTAGGTAATCTGACAAAAGAAGAAGGAAAGTTATCAACTCAATGAAATTAGAGATGAAAGAAGAATATCACAATAGATACCAAAATAATCCAAAGGATCATGAAGGAATACTTTGAAATCTTCTTATCAAATAAGTTGGAAGAATCCAGAAAAAAAGAATTATTTTCTGCAAACAGTTGACCTATCAAAAATTGAACCATGAAGATATAAACTGCCTCAAGAGATACATAAGAAGTCATGATGATCTGGGCACTGGTGTCTCACGCTGTAATCCTAACTATTCAGGAGGCTGAGATCTGAGGATCACAGTTCAGAGACAGCCCAGGCAGGAAAGCCTGAGAGACTTTTATCTCCAATAAAGCACCAAAAAATCGGAGGTAGTACTGTGGCTCAATAGCCTTGAGCTGAAGCGTGAGGGTCAGTGCCCAGGCCCAGAGTTCAAGCTCTACCACCGATCAAAAAAAAAAAAAAGAAGTAATGATAGTGAAACATTAATAGTCTTTCAACAAAGAAAAACCCGGGACCAGATAGATTCATGACAGAATTTGATCAAACCTTTAAAAAAGAACTAACAATAAAATTCTCCATGAAATAGAAAGGAATAATACCAAACTCCTTCTACGAAGTAAATATTATACTCTTTGCAAAACCAGAAAGACAGTAAGAAAATTATAGACCAATCTACTTAATGAACATTGATGTAAAAATTCTCAATAAAATCCTTACAAACTAAGTTCAACAAAACATCAAAAAATCATGAACCATGATTTTGTTGGGTCCGTTCCAGGGATTCAAGGATAGTTAAAATATGTCAATCAATAAATGTAATGTATCATGTAAACAGGATTAAGGACAATCACACATAATCATCTCAACTGATGAAGAAAAACTATTTCCTTTTTTTATGATAACAGCTCTGAACAAACTAGGAATAGAAGGAAAGTAACCTGAACTTAATAAAGGCTATATATGACAACTTACAGCCTATACCTTACAAAATGGGAAAAACCAAAACCATTTCAAGATTGAGTAAAGGATGTCCACTCTCCTCACTCTTACTCAATATGGTACTGTAATTCTAGTCAGAACAATACAGCAGGAGAAATAAAAAGAAATTCAAATAGGGAAAAAAGGAGTCAAATTATCAACTTTTTCAGAAGACATGATCATGCACTTAAAAGACGTTACAGATTCCACCAAAAATCTAGAACTGAGAAATTCCTTCAGAAATGTAGCAAGATACAGAGTCAACACTCAAAAAAATGGTGGCATTTCTGCACGCCAACAATGAATAGGTTGAAAAGGAAATCCAGGAAACAACTGAATTCATTATAATCTGAAAAATAATAAAATACCTAGGTTTACTTAATCAAGGAAGTGAAAGACTGTAAGGAAACTATACAACTTTGGAGAAAGAAATTGAAGAAGACATCAGAAGGTGCAAAATCTTTCATACTCATGGGTTGACAGAATTAATGTTGTAAAAATAGCCATATGTACAGATTCACTGCAATACCATCAAAATTCTAACATTAGCTCTCATAGAATTAGAAAAAACAGTCCAAATTTCATAGTATGTGATAGAAGCCCCTGAAGAACAAAAGCAATTCCAAGTGAAAAGAACATCATGAAAGGTATCACAATACCAGACTCCAAAATATACTGCAGAACCACAGTGAGAAAATCAGCTTGGTACTGGCATAAAAAGAGACCCGAAGACCAATGCAACAGTATAGAAGACCCAGGAATAAAATCACTCACTTACCAATGAATCATTTTTGACAAAGGAGCCAAGATCACATAATGGAGAAAAGAAAGCCTCAACAAATGGTGCCTGGGGGAACATTGGGTATCTATCTGCAGAAGACTGAACCCAGACCCCTATCTCTGGTCCTGTATAAAATCAACCCCAATTGGATCAAAGAGCTCAAAGGCAGACCTGAAACTTCAAATCTACTATAGATAAATGGAGGCGAAACCCTGGTAGTTATAGACACAAGTAAATCTTTTCTGAATAGGATTCCAGCTGCCCAGAGGATAGGAGCAAGAATTGACAAAGGGAACTACATTAGAGTTTCTGCATAGTAAAAGAAACAGTCACCAGAACCAAGAAACCATCCACAGAAGGGGAGAAAAATCTTCACCAGCTATTCCATAAAGGATTAGTATATAGACTACAGAAAGAACTAAAAAAACTAAACAGTTAAAGAACAAACAATTAATAAATGAGCAAGTGGGGATTAATATAGAGAATATATAAAGTACTCAAACCAGGTGCTGGTGGCTCACACCTGTAATTCTAGCAACTCAGGAGGCTGAGATCTGAGGAGCTCAGTTCGAAGCCAGCTTGGGTAGGAGAGTCTGTACAACTCCTATTTCCAACTAACCACCAAAAAACTAGAAGTAGAGTTGTGATTCAAAGTGGAAGAACACTAGCTTTGAGGGAAAAAAAAAAAATTAAAAAAAGCTCAGAGATATCATCCAGGCCCTGAGTTTAAGTTCAATGGATGAAAACAACCAATCAATCCTAAAAATATTAACAGTAAGAGAACAAATAATCCAATTAATAAAGGGGCAAGTAAACAAAAAGTAACACAGATTGGCTAATAAATACACGAAGAGATGTTCAACATGCTAGCCTTAATGGAAACGCAAATCAAAATCACAGGGAGAATCCATCTCCCTCCAGTCAGAACGGCAGCAAATGCTGGCCAAGATGTGGGGGAATAAAGGAACCTCATGCACTTTGGGTCACAAGCTGCACTTCTTTGAAAGGTCACGGGAAAAAAAAAGAAAGGTCACAAAACTGGGCTTCTTTGAAAGGGATGCACGCTAGGCCTGGACACTAGGCCTGGGACTGCTGGGGTGTCACAAGGAACTCATGCTGGCCCACAGTGAGGCGGGGAAAACTCACTGTGGTCTGAGCTCTGGATGTTTTTTTCCTCGGTCCTTGGTCTAACAGACACGATGTACTGGCCGTGGGCCCTGGGGTCAGCCACAGGGATCCCACAGCGGTGCCGGGTGTAGAGGTCACCCACTTCCTCCTTCTGCACAGGGGAGCACTCTTTTTCCCTGGGGAGCACAAGTAGTTGAGGACAGGTATCAGGACAGGCCAGAGGAGAGCTGAAACCTCAGGTGAGCTGTGGTCCCAGGGACCTTCCGGGGCCCAGAGGAGGAGGGGTGGGTCAGGACACTTACTTTGCACCAAGGCTGGACCTGTAGAAGAGTCCGAAAGAGACGGAGTGGATCACAGGGGACCGCACTTCCCAGGAGCAGGTAAGCATGTGGACCCCGTCGAAGAAGCACTGTAGGTTGCCGGGCTGCGCCTCGTCCCCTGGGAGGAGGGACAGGCTTGCTCAGCCACAGCTCTGGTTTTCTGTGCAGCTCGGACACAGAGAACATGGCCACCAGGCCGTGGATGATGGCAGGCTGGCCCTGTCCGCTCTGTGCCACCAGCTTGAGAGGATCGGGGCTGGGTGAGCCATTTCAGGGCCAGGGATAGTCTCCAAGTGTTGGTGACAGAGGGGACCCTGTACAGAGCACTCCTGCTAGTGATCAGTGTTATTTGTCATGGACCCTAGGGGCATGGGCAGAGTTGACCCAGGACCCTGGCATGGATGTGGGACAGGCCTGGGATCTCAGATCAGGACCCAAAGCAGAGACCGTGGGGGACTCTTCCACCCCTACTGCCCAGAGAGAGGCACTTCCCCCATCATCCCCTTACCTGGCTGGGAATCCCAGCGCACCTCAGGGCTCCACGGGCTGGGCCGTCCCGACATGCCTGAGTTCGAGGACAGCCTGGTCCGCACTCGGGCCACGTAGGTGCTGCTGGCCGTGAGGTGCTCTGGCCCCAGGGTGACTTGTGAGGACTCGGAGTGCAGGGTGGTGGCATCCTGCAGGAGAGGGGGTGCTGAGGGAGGGCCAGGCCAGGCGACGTCCCTGGCTGGGCAGAGCCGCCTTCGGGTCCTACCTCCCACGAGTGGTGCCACTGCTTGTACGCCACCTCAAACTCCAGGTCCCTGTGTGACAGCCAGGGTGCTGGGGCAGCCCCCAGGGCCACCGTCCAGTTCAGCAGGAACTCGTCTCCCTTGCTCCTGACCTGGATGTCCTGGGGTGAGGGCGGCTGGACTGTGGGGAGAGGAAGCGCGGGGCAGGTGAGGGCGGCCTGGCCACGGGATGACGCTCCTGCCAGTACTGTCTGCCATCACTGGTGGATGAGGAGGGGGATCCTTCCTCTACAGCCCTGGGCCCCTGACCTCCAGCACCGTGGGCTCCATGTGAAAGCAGTGGCAGGACTTGGGGAGGGGGGCTCTGAATGCCAACTACCAGCTCCTTAGGGGGGCTAGAAACCAAACAGCAGCCCCTTCCTGCCTAGCTGTGTACCACAGCCTCCTTCCCAGCAGAGGGCGCTGCAGGCCAGACTGCTGGCTCCCCTGCGGCCCACTCTCCCTCCTATCCAAGTCCCCCAGGTCTTTGAGGACTGTCATTACCTGGTATAAGTGTCACCTGCTCTAGGCACCCACCCTCTTGGACTCCCACTCACTGGTGGAATTGCTTGTTCATGTCTCACTGCAGCTGTCGGTAACTACCCCACCCAAGCAGGATTACACATCCCCGGCTGCCTTCCCTGGGAAGCCTAGAGCCTGGGGCAGGGCTTGGGTCTTGACCCCCCTCGCCACCCCCTCCTCCCCCACCTCCAGGCCTGAGAGGCAGCTGCGGTGTACTGGGGGGGGGGGTAAGAGGAGGAAGGAATGGGCACGTGCACACAGTGGGCATCCTCGGGGAGTCATTACCCACCACCCCGGCCCCCCGCCCCGGCTTTGCCCTCAACACACTGTTAGAAAGGCACATTCTTGAGGCCACAGCCCTGCTCTCCTCCGGGTCTGATTGCCAGCAGGGTGCGCTCTGTGTAAGGGCCTCTCTTAGTGGGAGCCCTCAGAGTCCTAAGCCCCCCACGGTGCGCACACAGCAGCCATCACCCTGCGCCCACCGTAGCCAGGACAGGCGCGACTGCACTCCTGAGCTGACACCAAGCTGGAGGAAGCTGCCGCCAACCAAGCCCACGGGGGGCACTGGATGCAAGCCGTTCCCAGCCAACTCCAGCCATCTTACAGCACCTGCTCATGTCCCCGAGGGGGAAGTGGGAGAGGAAGTGAGACGTGCAGATCTCCTGCCAACGCACAGCTGTTCCTCACTCACTGCCAAGTTTTCAGGGACGAGAACTGATCTCCAGATTTAGAGAAAACCCCACACTCCTCCATCCCCACTCTTCTCTCTTCCACCATGTTGGCCTTCCTGTCCACCCTGTGACGTCCATGTGTCTTGCTGTGCCCTGCTGTAGGAGCGGGCGACTGAATCACGTGACTGCCTGCCGTTTGCAGCCGCTCCGCTCCTTGCCTTCATCCTCTGCCAGTCCCGAGTTCCGCCTTTATCCTATCTCTCCCTCATGAAGAGCTTCCTCCCTCTCATCTTCCACCCTGGGACCTCTTCCTTGCACTGCTCCCTACTCCCCTGCCCTGACTTCCTGTGCCCCTGCAAAGAGGCCTTCTTCAGTACAGCTGGAGCCCCACCTCCCTGACCCTGGGACCCAGGGGACAGAGGGGCATCTACCTTCCCTGTGCGGCTTACAGCCCTGGGGTCTCAACCCTGCTGAGTACCCTTTGTTTCTCCCTCCCAAAGTCCCCTCTGTTCTGAACACCATACCCCATGAAGGGAGTTCCCAGCATGCCTCAGCCCTCTGCGCTTCCTGGCCCTTGCACATGTAGAACCCCTGCCAGCGGTGCACCTCCTCCTCATCTGATCTCAGCTGCAAAGCTATTTCCTTCCCTCTGGAGTGCTCGTCTGGATCCTCCAAGGTCCCTGCCGCTACCCCCGGCGTGGCACACTAGCCAACATGTGGTGTTGCCCAATCCCTTAGACCTTAGCCCTGATTCCCCTGGGGGGAGGGACTCTGATCTCTCGAACCTGTGTTTGGAAACGTGGCACTCGTGACAGTTCATTTCGATTGTCAACATCACTGGAAGGCAAGGGCCTAGCAGATTAGTTAAGCACATCTCTGGGTACGTCTGACAGGTTGTCTCTAGAGATGGTGAGACCCTGAGAGTTCTGACCTAATGCATGGATTAACCCTTGGTAGATCCAGAGTTGGAACAGAATATTTGCAGGTGGTGGAACTATAGGAGGTGGGAGGTGGTTGGAGGAAGTAGGCGGCTGTCCTTGCCTGGCCCCTTCCTGTTACAGCCCTGCTCTGCTTCCCGTCCTCCGTGGGAGCTGCTGTGCTGTGGGCCGGCATGCCCACTGTGATGAATGAATCCTCTGAAACTGTGAGTCAAATAAATCTGACTTCCTCTATGCCTCTGTCATGTATTCTGTCAGTGTCTAGAAAGCTCACCAACAAGGCATGCCAACACTATAAAATAACTTTCCCTTCTATTTAGGAAATACTGCAGGACTGGCTTTATTTCCTCTATTGCATTAGAATAAGCCCTTACTGGACACAATGCCCTTTGGTAGCTCTCAAGACCATGCTGCTGTCCTGGGCCCCCAGTGGCCCCAGGACCTCCAGGGAGGGCAGTGGGGGGACAGGCTCCGGGTCTAACTCATGGGAGAGAACACGATCTGTACTGCCATCGCCACTCACAGGCTGCATGGTGGAATCTCTCCCAGCCCCACGGGCTGCAACCATGAAATGGGTTGTTGTAGAAGGAAGACGAGCGAACACAAGGAAGAGTCCTGTCTGCGGACACCCCCTCCACCACAGGAATGGTGGAGGAGGCCTTCAGCCTGGGAGCCATGGCTGAGCAGGTGACGGGGGGCGGGGGGCTGGGGTGCAGGGGAGTTGAGTGGGGAGCTTGGGTGGAGGCCCTCACACTGCACCCCTGCAACACCTCTAGCACAAGGACTCCACAGCTGCTTCGGTCCAGGGACCTGATCTTAACCCCAGGACAGTGCCTCTGCTCCTCGAGCCCCTCCCACTGGCCTGTTGTGAGGTCCGCTGTGAACAGAGGCCAGTTCTCTCACCATGCTGGTCCAGCAGAACTGTGCTCTGGATGCTCAGAGGCCGGTCGGGTCGGAATGAGAAGTAGTCATTGTCAGAGAGGACAAAACTCTCGTAGGGAATGATACATCTTCTGGAGACACAGCGGGGGGATGGGCAGCCTGGCTTGGGCAAGTGGCCAGTGGAGTTACAGGCCACGGGCCGTGCTCGATCCCTGTCGGGACAGAACACACATGATCCTAGAGGGAATCAAGGCCTCCCACGGCCCACAGAGCTACCGAGTGTCCCTCGAGTGCTGGGTTTTGTCTGGGCTCAGGGTTGGGTGGTGAGGACACGCAGATCCCACGATAACACAGGAGCAAGAGGAGAAGGCCTCAGACCACAGGAAAAGAACACAGACCAAGAGACTACAGGGACTGGCCCCGGGGCGCCAGGGAGCCTGTGAGGCTCACGTGGAGGTGGGGGAGTGGATGATGCAAGCCTGAGCCATGGGACCTAGGCTCAGGCCTCAGTATTAACTGGGATGGGGATTCCCTGCAGGGCCCCCGCCCTGGGACAGGTGGCTACAGGGGGGATGGGGAGGGGCAGTGGTGGAGAGGAGGCTCGGAACTCTAGGATTTGCCTTTGGGCTTCTGCTGGCTCAGGGCAAGGAGGGAGGCCACCAGCTGAGCAGAAGACGGCCGGAGGAGATGGACACGGCACAGGGAGCACTCAGGGAGGACACAGCGGGCACAGGCCTCCTGTAGAGGTGCTCCCTTCAGGGGATCTGGCATTGCTGGATTCTAGCCTTGTACTCTTTCCACCTAGGACTCATCTCTGACCTCCCAGAGGAAAGCCGGCCACCTGCCTGAATGGCCTGTTAGAGGTGGCCACCAGTCCAGAAGGGAGCCAGCTATGAGCCATGGGAGATGGAGACCCCACCTTGGCCCATGGGCCCTGTCTCGGTGTCCGTTCTGTACTGCCTCCTGCCCCCCCACCCCCCCAACCTTGTGGCTGTCTCCTGCAGCAGGCTGGACCCAAGACTCCCACATCACACACCAGTACCCAGGCCTAGTACTCTCCACCTAGTGTCTCTGGTATTGACTCTGATTCACCCCTCTC
This sequence comes from Dipodomys merriami, assembly GCF_024711535.1. Classification (NCBI taxonomy): domain Eukaryota; kingdom Metazoa; phylum Chordata; class Mammalia; order Rodentia; family Heteromyidae; genus Dipodomys; species Dipodomys merriami. Next base: position 85,241 of record NW_027202529.1, on the reverse strand, counting down.
CACCCCCAGCCAACACGGGCCTGGGTCTCTGGTGCTAGCGTCACTCACGTGTTGAGCCGGCGGTACAGGGTGACGTTGATGAGCTTCCTGGCGTCCTCAGTGTCCGCCCAGCTGCAGGAGATGTGGCTGGTATAGTCGTTGTAGCAGCTCAGGGTCTCCAGAGGGACTGTGCCTGGTGGGGAGAGGCAGGGGGGTGTCACCCCAGCCCTGGCGTCCAGCTTCCGGTAGGAGGCCCAGGTGTCCAGAGGAGCCCCTGCACTGGGGCATGTCTTGGACATCCCTCTCCAGACAGGCAAGCAGGGACCACAGAGGATTCTCAGTATGTGTAAGGGAGTTGCCATGTCCCCCCCCCCCCCCCCGCCAAGGTCAGGACATGCTTTGGGCTCCGGTTTTGTCTTTGCCCTCCACATGCCACCTAGCAGGAAAGGCACAACGGGGGGTCAGCTGCAGCCTGCCAGCCCTGCCGTGTACCCTATACTGTGGTGTGAGTCTCAGCCTGGGTTTAGCAGAGAGGATGCGACACTCAGTCCTCGTGGAAGTTGCTGTGGATTGGGGAGGGAGAGAAACCTGGGGCACCGTCCTCCCAGGGACAGGGGCTGGAGGTGGGAAGCAGCGGTCAGCAGAGGGGCAGAGGGTACAGTGGGGAAGAGGTCAGAGGAGAGGCTGGAGCAGCCTAGAGGAATGTGGGGGACACTCTACAGAATGTGGTAACAATTTATGGAGACACCCTATGGCTGGGTGTGAACCCCACAGAGACCAGGAAAAGTTGGGCAGGGTTGTGGGAGCAGGGATGAGGGACCAGGGACAGAGCGGGGGAAGAAGGCGAGGCTGCCGATATCTGCGAGCCTATGGGGGGGTGCCCCCCTCAGATCCAGCAGTGAGAGGGGTAGAAAGGGGTTTATCTGTCAGACTCACCTTCTGTCACCAAGCTGGGACTCCAGCACACAGCCAGCAGGGCCATGTGGAGAAAACCCCAGACTGGCGCCATCTCCTGGTCACCCATGGACCTACAAGTGGGTGGCACAGGCTTGTCTGGGTTTCCCCTGGTGGGAAGCTAGGCCAGGTCCATGTCTCTGGCTCTGGAGATTCTTCTCTTGGAGTCTCCACCTCCTCTGTGCCTGTGGACAGTATGGGCTGTGTCAGCTCTGTGCTGACACAGAGGGCCAGCTTGGTCATGCACTGAGAGTCCAGGGAGGTGGCCTGATGCACATCCCCTTTCTCCGAGGGTGTGAACTGGAGGAGATGGGCTTGCTGTCTGGTCACTGAAACTGGGACCCTCTGCACACTAGTACAGTGCCCAGAGATGAGGACAGCTAAGGGGAGGCCCGGTGTGTGCCAGCCCTTACTGCGCTGGGAGCTCGATATGCCATCCCAGTGTGATCACTTTCTTCTCCCCCCTCCCTCCCCTGCCTCTCTCCTTCTCTCCCTGTGCGCCCTCTTCTGTGGCATGGAGATGGGTACTCTCCCACCTCTGCTGCATTTGCCATTTCTTCCCCAACACTCTCTGCCAATCAGTTCCCTATTCCCAAAGCCTGGGGATTTCCCCATTTTCCTTCAGACTACCAGGGAAGTACCCAGAGGCCAAAGAAGACCTAGCAAGCTGCCCTTTCTCCAGTAATGTTCAAAACATCACACAAAATGTGTGTGCTGTCTCTATCTTCCTCTCTATCTATGGTCTATCATCTATCTATCATCTACCTGGTCATCCATCTGTATCTATCCATTCACCCATTCATTCACCATCCATCTGCCCATCCACCCATTTATCCAACCATCCACTCACTCATTCATCCACCTACCCATCCATCTACATATTTGTCTATTATCTATAATCTATCCATCTATGCATCATCTATCCATCTACCCATCCATTGACCTATAATCCATCCACCCTTTTATCCATCCTCCCATTTATCCATTCACCCATTTATCCAATCGTGTATTCATTCATCTACCTATCCATCTACCCATCATCCATCTATACATCCATCCATGTGTCTGTTTTTCTATCTAGGGTCTATCATCTATCCATCTGTCCACCCATTCATATGTAATCAACCAATCTATCTATCTATCTATCTATCATCTATCTATCTGCATACTGGTTAGAAACAAACTCTATTTTATTCAAGAATGTCCTGCATGATGAGGAGGGAATCAGATTAATGTGCAGTGATAGACTATTCCATTTAAAATTCTGAGAAGAGAGAAATTTGGGGGAGAATGCAATTGTAATAATCAATGCATATCCTATGAAACTAGGAAAATTGGGGTTGGAAAAGATGGAGGAGAATGTTGGAAGGAGTGACATTAATCAAGATGTATTCTACTCAGAAAGTGGATGTTGAATGGTAACCCCTTTGTACAATGACTCAAAGATAATTTAAAAATTAGTAAAATGCTAGGAGAATTAAGTAATATTGAAAACCAGCCCAAATCTCCATCACATACCATTCTCCAAACATGTTCTTAAATAAAAATGTAAATGCTAAAAATGAAATCACATTATATTTAAGTTACAGAAGTAAATAGCTTTACCCTATTTACACTTAAAAGAAATCAGAGGCAAAGTCTGACAGATAAAAGTGCAATCAAACCAACATCTTCTGTTTTATGCAAATAATTGAATCACAAAGCAAAGGATAAAATGTGGAGGAAAAATGTCTGCTCCAATGTCTTAATCTGTCAAAGCCAATATCACAAAACACCATAAGCTGGTGGCAGTTTATAAAAACAAGAGAGTGAGTTTGACCTGGAACACTGCAGGGATGCATGGAAGTGTCAGCCAATGCTCCTTCTCAATTAGCATATGCTAATAAAAATCTTTTGAAAGATCAGCAATTACAGGGGCCTGGGGAGAGAGGGGTGGGTGAGAGAGCATGGAGGAGATTCAGGGAGACAAAAAGGACTCCATGGGAGGTGAAGGATGCTGTACACATGTCACCGTGACTCCTCCAACCCCAGAGCAAGCAACAACCGTAGAATGGGGAGCCTTTGGGAGGCACTGGGCTCTGCGGTGATGGCTCCTCAGTGTAGGTTCAGGGGTTTGTGGCCCACAGGACATGGGTGTTTGCGTGGGGGAGGGCTGTGTGCATGGCGGTAGTGGTGCAGGGTTGTATGCGAACTCAGTTTTGCTGTGAACCTAAATCTGCTCTAAGAATAGGGTCTATTAAACACACAAAATAAATGGAACTACAATAGAAAGAACTAAAAGAGGGAAGGGAGGAAGAAAGGATGAAAAAAGAAGGGGGGAAGGGAGGGAGGAAAAGGAGGGAGAAATAAAGAAGGAAAAAAGGGGAAGGAAGGGAAGAAAGAGGGAGGAAGGAAGGAAGGAAGGAAGGAAGGAAGGAAGGAAGGAAGAAACGAAGGAAGGAAGGAAAGAAGGGAAGAAGGAAAGGAAAGGAGAAAGGAGGGAAGGAGAAAGGAGGAAAGGAGGAAAGGAGGATGGATGGATGTGAGGGACAGGAGGGAGGCAGGGAAAGCAAGCAAGCAAGCAAGCAAGCTGGGTATGGTGCACACACTAGGTAAGTAGCCTACTACTGATCTACACACCCAGCCGAACCAGCACCTTAACAATAGTGAGTCTTCACACCAACTAACAAAGAATGTTTTCCATTTATTTAGCTCTTAAACGTCTTTCAGCAAGGATTTGAAATTTCAGTTCTACAAGGTGTTCAACTCCTTGGTTGAATTTACTCTCGGTTTATGCTTTTATACACTAGTTTACATGGAACTGCCGTTTCAATTTCTTTTTTTTTTGGGGTCCAGTCGTGGTGCCTGAACTCTGGGCCTGGGCGCTGTCCCTCAGCTCTTCAGCTCAAGGCTAGTGCTCTACTACTTGAGCCATAGCGCCACTTCTGGCTTTTTACTTTTGGCTTATGTGGTGCTGAGGAATCGAACCCAGGGCCTCATGCATGCAAGGCAAGCGCTCTACACCTGAGCCACCTTCCCAGCCCCCTCAATTTCCTTTTTGATCGTCCTTGCCAGAGAACAGAAATATAAATGACTTTTGGGTTCTGACATCGTGTTCTGAAATGGCTCTGAATTGGTTCATTAGCTTTATTTGAATTTGTTTTTCAGCACTGTTTAGTACCTTATTTGTTAAGAGATTTTGTGGATTCCTTGGGGTTTCCTATATATGGGGTCATGTCATCTCAGAATAAAGTTATTTTGACTTCTTGGGTTTTTAATTTAAAGCAAAACAAAACGAGATACTTGTGAGGCAGGGCCCTGTGGCTCATACCTATAACCATAGTTACTCAGGAGGCTGAGATCTGAGGACTGTGATTCAAAGCCAGACAGGGCAGAAAAGTCTATGAGACTCTTAGCTCCAATTAACTAGCCCCTAAAAAGCCAGAAGTGGAGGCATGACTCAAGCCTTGAGTGAAAAAGCCAAGTGAGAGGGCAAGGCCCTGACTTCAAGAACCCCAGGACTACTCTCCCTCATTCCACTTTTTTTTGGTTACATAAAAGCAAAGGAAGTGTTCAAATCTCTCCTGGAGAAAAATTGCTCTAAGGTATATTTCTGAGAAGACAAATTCCAAAATGATAGGAAAGCATACATTGCTAGAGTTAAAGCAAGTGGGACTTACAGTTAAATAGGAAAAAGAATGTTACTATGGAAAGAAACACCATGTAAACGCACAACAAAGTTGAACTAAAACTTGGGCAACTTTGTCATGGGGTTGGCTGTGTGGTCAGAGGAGGAGAACTGAAAACTTACTGAAGACTTTGTCCTTTTTGAAGAGCATGTATGCCTGCATGAAACCTAAACTCTGAGAAGAAATCTACCTTAGCTTCTCCCTCCTTCCCTCCATCCCTCCCTCCCTCTGTCCCTCCATCCCTCCATCCCTCTGTCCCTCCCTCCAAGTAAAAGTGAGCACGAGGAGCTTTTGTGCCCATCTCCAGTGGCTGGCCGTCCTTCCCCAGATCATCCTGTTCTCAGTGCAGCAGGAATGAAGGCTCCACACAGACTTAACATGGGCTTAACAGACTGCTCCCAAATTCTAACAAACCAAAGACGATAGTTAGGCTCTGTTTGCCGGGGAAAAAAGGAACATCACAGTAGATAGAAAACAATAGGGAAATAATCCAGTCTATATATGATTTGGGGAATGGCGGCTTTTCAAATCACTAAGACCTGGAAGGACTTATACTGGTCATGAATAATTTCAAGACAAGCAGATGATAATTTTTTTAAAGTTAGATTATTACACATAACCCGTAACTCTGAATTCAAAGATGAAATGAAGATTCCAAAGACAAAACTACCTGGGTGTGGTGGTGTATACCGTAATCCCAGCACATAAGAGGCAGAGGCCAAGGAGACTGTTTGGATTACAGAGTAAGATTCTGTCTGCAAACGTGTGTGTGTGTGTGTGTGTGTGTGTGTGTGTGCGCACGCGCACGCGTGTGCATGTGCACACATACATCCATCAAAACTCAACTAATAACAGTATCAAATCTATTTCTTTAATCTGAGGGGTTGCATAAGTCACTAAAGTCAGAAACCACAGAGCAAAAACCAGCTTAATAGGTTTCCTGTGATCCTCTATGGAGTCTGAATGGTTAGCAAACATCAGAAGATGAGCAACTTTAATGGCCAGCAGGTAGGGAAAGGGGTCAGGAGAGAGTGAGCAAATTTCCATGTAATGCACTGAGCAAGACACTGAATAATCAAAACTGCCCCAGCTCAGCCTGTCTGAGGGATGTGACATGAGTCCCATCTCTCTGCAGACACCTTCTATGTGGGGGTCCAGGATGGGGAAGACAGGAAAGCTCTGGGAACCAGTGCTGTGTCTGTTGGGGTCAACAGTGACATCTATACGTCAATATTGTTGTCAGTATTTTCTATGTCATAATAATAAGTGATACAATGCTGAGTCATACAAAAATCCCAATTCTATAGAAAGAAAGGAGCGGCTGGGGATTCTGCTTTCTATGCTACATGACTCTGGATTGTTCTCCTTTTATTCAACAACAACAGGTGTTAAACACTAAACACATTCAGCAACAAACTCATGCTCACCCACAGCACTGGCATCTGGCTGTATGGGCGCAGGGATAAAGGAGATACAGAGTGCCGGCTGCTGACGGTTGGCTCCCTTTTAAGCTATTAAGAAGCAGGAGAGATGACAGGAAAACTTCAAAACTATGCAAAAATCTAAGAGTCACTGGCAATGGAGCCTGGTGGGTGAGAGCCTATGCGCTCCTGGCAGCCCTGCCCTACCATGCCCGAGACTGGGGCTCATACAGGAGGGATGGGGCAGTTCCTCAACCCACCCGAGCCCAAACTCCAACCAGCAACGGGTGAGTCAGGGCAGAGTATGTTGGATAAATGACACATAGAGAATGAGAGAGAGAGAGAGAGAGAGAGAGAGAGAGACAGACAGACAGACAGACAGACAGACAGAGACAGAGACAGAGAGACAGAGACAGAGAGACAGAGAGACGGAGAGACAGAGACAGAGACAGACAGAGAAGAGAAAGAGAGAGGGGGGAGGAACGTACAGAGAATCAGAGATAGAGACAGAGAGAGGGAGAGGGGGAGAGGTCCTCCTTTGCCTCCCTGTCTGTGCACAATACCACCTCGTAGTTGTGCACATCCCCTGGTGCACAGGTGCACACATGCAAACACACACACATATATGCATACACACACATGCATTCCCTCCCTCCCTGGGAGGCCTGGTTCAGCAGAAGGAAACCTCAGGAAGGGAGGAGACACTCATTGCCACGAACACCTTAGTGGCCCAGGCAGCTGGCTGTCCCACAACCCCCAGATCCCCCAGGCCGTTTCCCTCCTGGACTCTCGCTGTCCCCACAGCCAGCCTTGCCTAGGAAGCGGGGCCTTACCTCCGTGCCATGGGTCAGGCTGGCCTCCACTGGGAGCCTCTAGGCAGCCAAGAGCGTCCCAGGCTTCCTTTTATTTATGCTGACGTTGTGGTGAGGAAACAGTGAAAGAGGAAGCCCAGACGCCCTTTTACCAGCATCATCAGCTTCTCAGAAATGGGGACATTATTGCTAATAAACCACAGGACATTCATTGCTTTGCCGGACTTTGCTACCTCCTCACAGCCCTCCTAGATTCCCCAGAGGGTAGCGAAGGGAGGCAGGAATAACTACACAGCATGTCTGAGCCCAGAGCCAGACACGCCAGGGGAGGATTTGATGTCCCGCTACTTCTTAGCACATGTCCTTGTGTCACTTGTGTGTGACTTCTCCAGGCCTGGGACCCTATCTCATGCTTTCCCAGAGAAGCCTGCAAATGTAGAAGGGCTACTGGGAAGACACACAGTGAGATGTTGGTGGGGAGGGAGGGGGGAGAGGGGAATGACCCTAGCCTACCCCTCCCCTGGCAACTGGAAGCCTAGCATGCCTCTTTCCCGGGTCGCTTGAATTCAGGGCCTCAATATTGTCCCTGAGCTTCTTTGCTCAAGACGGGTGTCCAACTACTTGAGCTACAGCTCCACTTCCAGCATTTTTGGTAGTTCATTGGAGATAAGAGTCTCATGGACTTTCCTGCCTGGGCTGGCTTTGAACCAGCATCATCAGATCTCAGCCTCCTGAGCGGCTAGGATTATAGGTGTCAGCCTTGTTCCTTCCTCTAGTACCCTGCCGCCTTCCTGAAGTGAGTCTTCAAAGTGAGTTTGTATCTGGCTCACATGTCCCGCCCTCCCCTGTACCCAGCATGAAGAAGGCCCTTTATGACAGAACACGGAGTGGGTGAATAAGTGAATAAATGAATGAGGCTCTGGGTACAGCAGGACTGGCCGGATGAAGAACAGGTGAGTGAGTCACTCCACCAAAAACAAAAACAACTCAAATAAGTAATCACATCTTAATGCAAAAATATCCACATGAATGAAAAACGATGCAGGATGCATGGATGCTCATTATTTTAGATAAATGCAGGATAGGTGACTGTGCCTGGCCTCAGCAGGCTGGGGACTGAGGCCTGGGAAACCAAAACAGAAGTCAGAAAAATCACAGGATGGCCGGTCGGAGCCCCTCAGTGAGCCGCAGCCAGCATGCGGACCGCTCCTGGGTTGAAGTGATAATAAATCAACTCATCCGTGTGTTCTCTCTTCCTTCAGAAATATTTACAGTCGTCAAATGGCACTGGCCAAGAATCCTGTAGAAATAGTGAAAAGCTTTTTATTCTCACACAGCATCTGTGGTCTGCGTCTGCTCCTTTTATCTGTCTACCCCAACTCTCCAACATTAAGAGAAATGGTATTTCCTCATAGGTTGAGCAATGGTTGCTCTGAGTAGCATCTCAGGTCCAATGAAGTTAATGTGTCACCAGACAGTCCTGAATCTGAACGCATGTTCACTGATGTGGTCATGTCTAGCACGCTCATGAATAGAATTAGGACACTCATACACAAAGATGGCCAGAAACCAGAAACACTTGATTCTGCTCACACCCTATTGACAAGTATAGTTGCTTGTTCAGTTTTGGAAGGAATTATCCATCAGGACCCAAGAAAGCCTCCTTTTGCTTTGCATTTGCCACTAGTCTGTCTGTCCCCAACCCCTGCCATCTCAGGAAACAAAACCTCCTAACAAATGTGCCCTTTCCAAAAAAATGTATTTCCCACTCGATTACGAACCCTGACTCCAGTTTAAATGGAACACAGGCAGGCAACAGAAGGGTCTTGGAAAACTTGACAAAGCACAGGTGTCTACACTATGTTGGAGCTACCCAACAAAGCTGTAGATCCAAAAGAAGATCCAAGATGGTGGACAAGAGACAAGGCAATGCCAGAACTCTGTTCAATCAGAAACACAAGGCCTTATCCCAAGAATCCAGATTGGGAGCAGATGCCAGGGAAGGGCAAGCAGTCAGAGCCAAGCATCAATCAAGAAACATCAAACTTGCTGGGTACCAGTGGCTCACACTGGTAATCCTAGCTACTCAGGAGGCTGAGATCTAAGGATTGTGGTTTGAAGCCAGCCTGGGCAGGAAAGTCCGTGAGCCTCTCATCTCCAAAAAACTACTCAAAAAAAGCTGGAAGTTATGTGTGGCTCTAGTGGTAGAACACTTGCCTTGAACAAAAAGAAGCTCAGGGACAGCAACCAGACCCAGAGTTCAAGCCCCAAGGACTGGCAAAACAACAACAACAACAACAACAAAAACAAAATAAAACAAAACAAATAATCAAATGTATAACTCAGAAAGAGGAGAAAAATATATAGCAAAATATACAACAAGTCCACAAAACCAGGTTCCATGCCAGCCTGCCGGGCCTCAGCGCTCCAGGCCGCAGCGTGCAGCTCCGTGCGGATTGTGGCTTAGTGTGAAGAGCCCCACTAGGAACGGAAGCACATTCAGGGCAGACCTCCACTCTGGGAGGCCTGACACGCGAGGCAGATCTCCCCGGAGGCTCTCCACACAGGCAGCCCCCATGGCGTGAAAGCAGCTGCGGTGCAACAGAGAAATGACTTCTCAGGCAAAACCCAGGATGGAGACCACATGAACCTCAAACTCTGTGAGTCACACGCTCCCCATCCTCAGGTTGGCCGGTGAGGGGGGCTGGGGAGGAACTTATCCCCTGGCTCAGAAGTAGGTGTGCGATGTAAGAAGGTAGGGGAGGAAGCATAAACAAGAGACAGAACCCCAAGCTCAGGACCCAGAGACCACATTGGTCTCGGCCTGCACTGGGAAGGTGAGAGTTCCACCGTCAGACTGTGTCAGGAGTTCGCACGATGGGGAGTTCAGGACCAAGGAAAAAGTGTGGTGACAGGCACTCAGAGACAGCCTCAGTCTCAGGCCAGATCAGCCAAGAGCGGATTCAGCCTCTGGCTGATAGGTTCAGAGATTGGGCGTGGGCAAAGAACAAAGCCTGGGGCTCTGGGCCAGAAGGCCCTAATTTCAGAGTTCTGCCCCCTACCCCCCAACTCAGCCACCAGTGCAGAGTAAAGGCCGGCACAGTACCAGCCTCTAGGAGGGGTGGGGGGCCCTAACCTGGGAACAGTCTCTGTGGGTGCCCTAGTGTTGTCAGTGGGCACAAGGAGGGGGGGTCCTGACCCCCCTTGGCAGGTCCCTTAATACCTGAACAGTCAAGGCGGGTCTCTAACGCTGCCCAATACGCTGCGGGGTGGGGGAAGAGGGCTGTGTACAGCCAACCCATCTGTATATTCACGAGAGGGACAGAGCGACAGAGGGACACCACCAGTCACGGGGTGTGGAGAGGGGAGGATGTGCCCACCCAAGCCGGACCTTACATCCCTGGACAGAATGCCACCAGCCTCCAATGGCAGGATGGGGGGATGCATCCAGACTGCGTGTGCACCCCCGGTGTGAGAAGCTGCCACCCACAGCATTGAGGGTTACACCCAGACCACACAGCCTCAAAAGCCAGTCGGGGCATCCAGGCATGGGACGCCCCCACCCATACTGCCCAGGGTCTGTGCCTAGCTGACCCCCAAAGCCCATCCGTTCTTCACCTGTGGGATGCCCTCACCCACAGCACTGGGGGCTCTACACCCAGCTGGCCCCAGAAGCCTGCTTAAACAAACAAGCACAAGAAGCCAGTAACAGTCCACAGTGCCGGGTTCAAGTCCCTGCATACCACACCCTTGGGTGTTGCAGCCAGAGACAGAACTCAGTTGGACCCAAAAGCCTGCCCATGCCACTCCAGGGGATACCAACTACACAGCACCCAGAGAAGACTAGAAAACCACAGCTCATGACCACCGAACCTAATATCTAATCTTAACAACCTCTACGAAGCCAGAACCCAAAGGGGTAAATTACAGCAAAAGATCACAAAATTTACAAGCTGTCAAGACAAAGTACCATTTCCCCAAATCAACAAAGCAGGGAAGGACTCTAGTGAGAGCAAAGAAGAGGCGCAGGAGAACAAAAGAACCATTAAAGCAAGGGTGAGAGAAACAGACAATGAAGTGAAAGGGCAGACCCAAAACAAAACAGAATTCAAAGAGGAACTGACCAAGAAAATGCAAGTCATAGATAAGAAGACAGAAACATTACACACCTCCATGAAGGAAATGAAAGATGAAATTAATACTGAGAACTGACATTAACAGAGCTAGGAGACATGAAAGACTCTATGTCCCTACTGCAAGGCACAGTTGAAAGCAGAGGCAATTGAACAAATGAAGTAGAAAACAGGGTATCAGGAGCTGCGAATAAAGCAGAAAAATTAGTACAAAGAAACCAAAGGCATGGAAGAAGCACTCAGAACATACCAAGGGACAGTAAAAGAACTGGCAGATTCAAGCTCACAGGGACACATGGCACATGTTCTCTCTGATATGTGGATATTAGATCTAAAGTGGACTGGGATTAAACTGCATAGGATTCTAGATACTTCCACATAGTGAGACCAAAAAAGGACACTCTTAGGAGGGAAACACAAAGATGAAATGCCTTCATTTTTATATAAAACAATACACATAACTCCAAGATATGCAAACAGACTTAAAAAAAGTTTTTGATCATTCTGTTTTCTTTACATTATATACAGTGTATTCACGTGTATATTTTTGGGAGGGTGGGGGAGAGGGAACAAAACTTGAGGGGCCAGGCGCTGGTGGCTCACGCCTGTAATCCTAGCTACTCAGGAGGCTGAGATCTGAGGATCGCGGTTCAAAGCCAGCCCGGGCAGGAGAGACTGTGAGACTCCTATCTCCAATAAACCACCAGAAAACCGGAAGTGGCACTGTAGCTCAAGTGGTAGAGCGCTCGCCTTGAGCTGAAGAGCTGAGGGACAGTGCCCAGGCCCAGAGTTCAAGTCCCACGACCGACCAAAAAAAAAAAAAAAAAAACTTGAGGGAAAAGGGGTGAAAAAGTGCAGCAGTAGAGCTCATTGGACTCTGGTGAAAGTGAACTCTATAACTTGTGGGTAGAGACAGGAGGGAGGGATGGGAGGGGAGGAGGAAACAGAAGACACTATACGAAAGGAAATGTACCCATTACCTGACTTATTAACTGTAAAGCAGATCTCTGTACATCATCTTTATAATAGCAATAAAAAATAAAAACAAAAAAGAAAGAAAGAAAATGAACTACATAACTTATTGGGGAGGATGGGAGGGAGAAAACTGGGAGAGAGTATGGGTAAGGGTGACATTGTCTTATGTAACTGTAATCCCTCTGTACTCACCTTTATATAGCAATAATAAAAAATACAACGATCCAATGACTCACAGACGAGGGTCTTGGCAATGATACATTTCATAGCAAAGGGCTGTGACCATGCACCTGTGGCTTCTATAAATGACACGATGTCTGTGACTATGTCTAGACATGTAGGAACACCGGTGTATGTGTTTGAGGACTCCGGCATACAGTAGATCGCTGGCTATCAAGGTCACAGATTTCAAAGGTCTGGCACAACAGTGGCTGTGGAGGGCAGAGGGCGTGGTGCCCGTGGCGTCTCTGGTGGAGGCCACATCTGCTGGCTGGTGACAACCTGTGGCACGTGCTCACTGCAGCAACTCATCTCATTCCACTTCTCAGGGATTACTTTGGGGGTATGGATTTTGAACTCAGGGCTGCCTTCTTCTCAGCAGGTGATCCCCGAGCAAATCCTTTCTTGGTGTTACTATGATTTGAACCCAGGGCCTCCCACTCACCAGGCAGGCTCGTCACCACTCGAGCCTCACCCCAGCCCATCACTTGTCAGGACTTGATAACACGGGCCCCAGGTGTCACTCACAGCCTGTGCTTTCTCTTGGTGTCTGTGCAGCTCTGTTGGGACCCAGTGAGTGTGCTCTCTCCTGCAGGTGTAGGCTTGTGGCAGAAATGGCCTGTAGTAACAGTTCTCCTGGAAGGGCCACCAACTCATGTATGGTACCTAGGACCAGGAGGGAGTGGCGCAGTGTCTGATGCAGCTCTGGCATCCTTGTTGGGTTGGAGCTTTCCCTTCGCTGTCCCTGAGGCAGCTCAGGCACTTGTTGGGGTGGGGGTGGGGGGCGTGGAGAGCTGCTGCAGGATGCATTAGACCATCTCTGCAGTAACTTAGATGTTTCTTCACCAGTCCCCACACTTCTGCCCGCTGTGGTCAAGGGCACAGCCTGCCCTTGTGATGTAGAGCCACGACCTCCACAAACCTGTTTCCAAACCTGCTGTCAAGGTCATTTCAAGAGGCAGTGTCCTGGTGGAGCCGTCCCAGTGAGCATTTTGGTCCAAAGTGTGCCTGCAGCTTTCAAGGAACTGCCAACGGTGCAGACTGAATGACAGGGTCAACAAAAACATAGATTCAGCTAGACACAGTGACATATGCTTGTCATGCCAGATACTTGGGAGGTAGAGATCAGGAGGATCAAGGTTCAAGGCCAGCCTGGGCAAAAATATTATCAAGAATCTTCATCTCAACCAATAAACTGCACATAGTGGCACACACCTGTGATCCCAGCTCTGTGTAAGGTAGGAAGATCTTGGTTTGAGGTAAAAGTACAAGACTTTACCCCAAAACTGAAGGCTAGAGTGTACACTCAAATGGTAAAGGGCCTGCCTTGAAAATGCAAGACCTTGAGTTCAAACCCCTATACTGCTATGAAGAGAAAAAAGAAAAAAGAAAATCATAGAATCTGTCTCCCCGATACTATCTACATAAACAAACACACAAACGGAAAACACAGAAAATTAGATAGAAATGGACTGCAGCAACCAAGTGGAGACACGGGAGAGCTCTACTCTCCATTTCATAGCGTCTCCTCAGCCAGGCAACTGAGAGAAGTGGGCCAGGGAAGCCCTCATGGGCAGGAGAGGGGCAGGGAGGCCCCTCTGCAAGAGCCTCTGAGACACCCAACCACATATATGGAACAAAAAATTAACCTGCTAGCTGGGCACCAGTGGCTCACACCTGTAATCCTAGCCACTGATGAGGCTGAGATCTACGTGCTGTTTGAACCTAGCCCAGGAAGACAAATCTGAGAGACTCTTACTTCCAATTAATCAGATGAAATCCAGAAGCGGTGCTGTGGTTCAAGTGGGAGAGCACCAGACCTGAATAAAAAAGCTAAGGGACAACACCTAGGCCCTGAGTTGAAGTCCCAGAATTGACATGCATGCACATGTGTGTACGTGCACACACACACACACATTAACACAAATATGCCTGCCTTGCCTTTTGCACAGGGACTTTGTTCCAAGAACAATGGAGAACTGTTGTTATTGTTGTTGTTGTCGGTCCTAGGGCTTGAACTCGGCCTGCACACTGCCGCTGAGCTTCTTTTGCTCAAGGTGAGTGCTCTACCACCTGAGCCACAGCACTACTTCTGGCTTTTTTTGTGTCGTTTATTGGAGGTAAGAGTCTCACAGAGTTTTCCTGGCCGGGCTGGCTTTGAACCACAATCCTCAGATCTCAGACTCCTGAGTAGCTAGGATTACAGGCGTGAGCCACTAGCACTTGGCTAAGAACTGGTATTTTTATGGATGTGACTGCAGGGGTGCCCCACATGTCCCTTCCACTACAAAAATACCGATGCGCAGACAACCATCACCTTCAAACGCACTGCTTCACTCTCCGTCAGTGCCCCATCCCAAATTAAATTAAAAATAGAATGCTGAGGATACTGGGAAAACAGGAAATTCTGTCAGATTTACTGTGAGAATGAATGCTGACTAGCACCTCCCACCTGGGTTGCCAGCCAGGGCATCCAAATACGAGAAGTTACGCTTCCAAACCTAGCTGAGGACCCAAATGCATCCCAGGGGAGCAAACAGCCTGCCTTGTAGCAGAAACAGTGCACATCTGTCAGGAGAAAAATACTGCAATGTCGGTTCCCAGGGTCTCACACAGAAGCCGCCAGTAACCATACCTCCCCAAAAGCACATTTCCCTGAAAGAAAAATTTCTCCAGCCAGGTTCTACTGACTGAGTTGGAGTTATGAGAAAAGGAGAGAGGACAGGGTCCCAGGAGTAGGGTCAAGGCACTGGACTCTGGAGGAGAGTGTAAGATCCTGACTTGGGTGGCATTCATTCCTCATTGGGCCAGCACTGAGCACCTGCCATGGCCAGTATATATAGACTATGAAGATGATGCAGGACTTAAGATTTAGAGTAGGTGATACATAAACCTCTTTCCTGTACACCACAAGGATCCCGGCACGGTGAAGGCAGAGACCCATCCCCACGGAGGTCGGAGGACAATCCAGAGCCCATGTCCCCTGAACTGGGCCTTAGAGGTATGGAAAATGTTCTTGGGGACAGTGAGGGATGGTAGCTTTTGCCCCAGGACTCAACATGCCTGCTCCATTCACTGACCTCAGTGAGTAGAATGAAAAGTCAGACAGCCAAGGGGGGCCTGGACCAGACCTGGCTCCAAACTTCCACGTCCAGCTCACACACAGCAAGTGGCACTTCGGGCCACAGCCAATGAGTGGCCGAGTTGAGGTTGCCATTACTTCTTGTAACTCAGGAAGGGATTTCAGGACAGAGTGTCAGGTCCTGAGCTTTCTGTCCCCATTGTTGGCCCTCTGACCAGCAGCTCTGGAACTTGGGGAAGAACCATGATGGAGGGAGGCTCACCATGGCCTCTCATCCATGAGACACTCCACGTGACCCGACCCCTGCCCTCCTTCTCATTTACTGTCTTACACACTCCACTGTAACTGTTCACACTTCTCTTACCCTTGTTAGCCTGACAAGCTAATTCATGAGCTGGGACCACACCATTTACTTCGCATCCCCAGTGCTAAGGAGTTATAGGAACTCAAGTAATGTCTACATGTGGTCAAACTGGACCGAGTGGACAGGATGGGATTGGGCTGGAATGGTAAACACAACCAGGCAGGATTTCGGTAGCACATGTGGGGCCTCTCTACACAGAAATTCTAACCACAGGGCTTCCAAAGGCCCTTTTTTTCAGCGAGTCCTGGGTCCTGTGGTGGATCTTACCTAGGACTTTATGTGCCATTATCCTTTTCATCTTCTTCTATTTCATGGTAGACAGCAGACTTCCTTTTTCCTTTCTTGAGCAACAGCAGCTACCAAAACCTCTATGTGTTATCTCCCCAGCCAGACAACCTCTAGCCAGTGTGTCCTTCCACAAAAAAATGTGTATCCCGTACACCTGTCCCTCCTGGTAGTAACTGAGCCCAGAACTGCATTTGTGTCTATTCTGCTGGAAAAGCTCAGACATCTGTCACTCTGCACCTGCCGCTTCTGCAAATCCCCACCCAAGCCTTCACTGGGCCTCTAGGAGCTTTCTATCTGATAGTCCCTCATGTCACCAAGCTCTTGCTTGGGGTCTCCCTGCTGCACAACTCCAGGGACCATTTCACACTTTGTCCCACCTTGGGATCAGGGACGCTCAGAGGCCATCTCTCTCTTATGCAAACAAACCACGGCCTCACAGATGCCATTCTCCAGGATGCTTTGTGCATGAGCCCACCCTTTCCCTTCCATCTCAAAGCAACTTCCATGTCAGCTCTGAAACCTGCCCTTCCCTAAGGCCTCCACAATGCAACTTCTCATTCTCTCTCTTGTGTTTTCCAGGTTCCCTCAGCCACCTTCAAATTCAAACCTTCCTTTGTCCTAGACTTCTCCTCATTCCTTCCCTCCAGCAGCCATTCTGAAAGCCCAATGGGTGCCAAGCCCTTTGCTCTAGACCCTTAGCATGTATCAGGTGTCCAAACACAGCATTAAACTCTTGCCTTTGAAATGCCTACAGCCTGTAAAAGACACGGGTATCTTACATTGGTAAAGAAATCAAATGTGCAGCATTCTACAAGCTGATCAACAGGGCAAAGAAACAGAGGCACAGAAGACTGGCAGGTGTGTAACAGATGGCCTGCCAGGCAGGGAGACGCTTGACCTTCTAAGAGTCCTGCCACCATTTCTCACCTCCACTATTCTCCACCCAGGGGTTGCAGAGCCCAGAGAAGGTGGTGGAAGGTTTGGGTTAGAGTCTGAGGTCTGCTGATTTTCTGCACAGCCCCATCCACCTTTATATGAGCCTCATGTCAACAACCACCAAACCCCAAGGAAGCAAGAAGAGTGCAGACACAGGGAGCCATGATCAGGCTTCAGAGTATAAAATGTTCTCAACTTCCCACTGCAGGAGAACGCAGGCTGACAATGGGGAGCTGTGGAGCAGGCCCCAGCCCTGCTGCTCTGGGAGGCTAAGCCGGTGGAGGAGAAATGAATCTAAGGCATTAAGTTCAAGGAAGATGTGTTGTCGGTGGCTGTTCTGGGCAGGCAGATAACCTAGTAGCTGTTTGGGGGAGACAGTCATGAAATCCTTGTCCAAGCTGCTCTGTTCCCTTCCTGAAGAGGCCTCAGGGCAGGAGCCTTGGTCAGAGACTTCTGGCAATTACCAATGGCAGGCATTGGGGGTGTCCCTACCCCAGGTTGGTTTCAGTGAGTGGGAAAGCAGGGTAATTCTGTGACAGACTGACCACAGGGAACCCGAGTACATGGGTGGAAGTGAGGCAGGGTGCTGGTAGTTCACACCTGTAATCCTAACTACAGAGCAGCCTGAGATCTAGAGGACTGTGGGGCAAAGCCATCCTAGGCAAAAAAGTCTATGATACTCTTACCTCCAATTAACCAGCAAAAAGTTGAAGGTGGAGGTGTGGCTCAAGTGGTAGACTGCCAGCTTTGAGTGGAAAAAGCTAAGGACAGAAGTGAGCTGGTGAACAGCAGGGCAAGGAAGGCCTCCATCTTGAGTTTTAGGGACAGGGAACTTGGAATGGGAAGGGACAAAAACATTCAGGTGTGAGCTATGAACTAATGGCACATAGTTGCAATCCTAGCTACTCAGGAGGCTGAGATCCAAAGGATCACAGTTCAAAGCCAGGCTGGGCAGAAAAGCCCAGGAGCCTTTGTTCTTAAAATAACTGGCCAAAGGCTAGACTGGAGGTGTGGTTCATGTGGTAGAGCACCAGCAGATCAAACAAGCATAAGGTCCTGAATTCAAACCCTAGTACCAGATAAATAAATAAATTCAGGTATAAACAGTCCCTAAACTAGTCTGGTCCTAGGCCTCATGACCAGATTCTGCCCCATACCAAGCTAGTCCCTGGACCAGAGGGAGAGAATGGAAGGTCCAAGAAGACGCTAGAAACAGCCCTGACCCTGAAGATCCATCCTGACTTAGATCCAAAAGTGAGGATGGATCTGAACCGCCCTCTAGGATGTGGGGAACAGCTCAGTCATGGGTTGAGGACCGCAGGCAGCAACCAGATGGCTCATTACTAGGATCACTGTTCTGTGGGGTTAATGGTTATGCTCCAGGCAAGAACTTGGGACCTTAGGGAGGATCCTGGGGAGGGTCCTGGACTGACAGATCCATGGAGATGCCTCTGACCATGGATATGTGAGATACCTATGTTGATGGAAGAATGAGGTGGGTATGCAGTCATCCCAGAGGGGGTGGCTGACCTGAGCCTGCACAGTGTGAGGGGCTTGCAGCATTCTCTGGTCAGGGCAGGGGATCTGGGAGAAGAGCTGGAGCTACCGACCCTGTCCTGGGAGATCCCACCCCAGCCACCATGTACAGGGGCCTGTCCAGCGCATACACACAGACACACAGACACACAGACACACACACACACACACACACACACACACACACACACACACACAGTGCTCACACTCTACTTATCTCTAGGCTGTGGTTTTGACCAGAATTGTACTCTCCTGTCTCTGTTGCATAATTTGATTCCTTTGAATTGATAGCTACCCAGCAGGAAGTGACCAGTGTGTGTCCTGGGATGATTACTGGGGTGGGGCCTGATGGGCAGGGAGCCACTCACACTGGATGAATGCAGGTACAGTTGATATTTGGGGAAGACGGTGAGGAGGCTGAGTGGGGTCAGGTCGTGAGATCCACAGGCCTTGAGTTCAAAGGCCTATGGACGGCCTTCCATGTGGATGGTCCCCACAGTCTCTGAACTTTTCTGTACCCTGCCCTTTTCAAGGGGTCCCTCCTGTGTGGCCTCTAGGGTTTGTGTCCCTACAGCTACAGCAGCATGTTTCCCAGGGAATTCTGCATTCCTTTTTTTTGCCAGTCGTGGGGCCTGAACTCTGGGCCTGGGTGCTGTCCCTCAGCTCCTCAGCTCAAGGCTAGAGCTCTACACTTGAGCCACAGTGCCACTTCCAGCCTTTTCTGCTTATGTGGTGCTGAGGAATGGAACCCAGGGCCTCATGCATGCAAGGCAAGCGCTCTACCACTGAGCCACCTTCCCAGCCTGAATTCTGCATTCTTACGAGTTCTGGTTCCCTACAGATGATGAGAACCAATTTATATTCATGTGTCTGCCAGGCCCAGTCTAGGGCATAGAAAAATCTGGGATTTGACCAGAGAGAATGTTTCATAAACAATTAACTAATAAAATTAGTTAATTGTTAGATTATGAGCCCATAATTCTAGCTGCTTGGGAGACTAAGAACTGAGGATCATGGTTCAAAGTTGGAAGAAGAGGTGTGGTCTAGTCATGTGGTCTAGTGCTAGCCTTGAGTGAAAAAAATCTAAGAGACAACACACAGGTCCTGGGTTCAAGCCACAGTACTGGGACACACACACACATAGATAAGAACTGTTGGTTATAAAGTCTTTAGCTAAATAAATATAAGGAGGGGGAGAGAGAGGGATGGAGGACACAAAGAGGAAGACCTTGGGTTGTAAAGAGAAAGAGAAAAGAGAGAGAGAGGAAAGTGTCTGCTGGGAGCAGCTAGGCTAAGGGAGACAAAGGAAAGATGTTGGAATTACAGAAACTCAAGCTGAGAGAAGGGCCCTCTGAAGGGGAACCCCAAATCTCTGAAGAGGGCCACTGGTCAGCTGGGGCTGGCATCTGGTTGGGGAAGTGGGGTCACCCAGTGGGGCAGTTCTGCTATCATGGGAACGGCTGCAAAATGTTTTCATCAGCGGCCAGGGAAGAGGCGAAGAGGCCAGGGTGCCAGGCTGAAGTGGCACAGTCCCACTTTCCAGCCTGCCTGCCTTCCCCGCAGGGAGCCAGCAGACAGAGGTCGGGGGGCTGGAGGGTCAGGGGGGCAGGACGAGCAAGCACAGCATGAAAGGATGGGTGTGGAGCCCAGATAAGCACTTAATAAGGGTCCCGGGCAGGAAGCTAGGAAATGGAGGCTGGGAGGGGGTGGGGAGGGTGGGTTCCTGTGGAATTCCCTGGGTTTCTCGGTGGCGAGCACTCTGCGTGATATCCTGCCAGGATTTACAAGACGGGATCAGGGAAGGGCGGGCGGGGCGCGGGGACACGCGGGGCCCACCGCACACCAGGCCACAACCGCTGAGGAAATGCGAACTTGTCACACAGGGATTGGTGAGGCCAGAAAGGCAACTGGACACTAAGTGTTTACCAGGTGGGCAGGTCCGGCTTCACGCCTGGAGAGGATCCGCTGCCTGGTCAGAGCCCGCTCCACTCGGCCCACTGAGCTCCCGCTGCTTCGAGTTTCTCCACCTCAATCCCCAACCTCTACATGCACGCATGCGCAGAGGCTCGCCTCGCCCACACGCATGCGTACAGGCGCACCTCACGCACAGACGCGTAGGCGCCCCGTAAGCACACACGCATGCGCACAGATGCATTTCCGCCACCAGCACAAGCACCCCCGCCCCTAGCATGTGCACATACGCATGTGCACTGATATACCTTCGCCCACTCAACACATACGCATGCGCCCAGGGACTCACGCCACACCCTTGCACAGGCGCCTACACATTCTCACGCACGCGCACGCCATCAACATGGCCCTGCAGAGACTGTGGCTCAGTCCCGGGGATTCTAGGAGGCTGAGCTCCCAGTTTTCAGGGCTGCACAACGGTACACGTTGCCAGCTCTCTGGTGTCCCTGGAAGACCCCACTTTCCAAGCAGGAGTGGTGCAGGTACCCGACCGACTCACCCAGCATCCCAGCGGGTGCTACGTGGGCCCAGTGTTCGTTGTTCAAATGGCCAGCTTCTTCCTGGGCAGCTTCTTGCTGCTGGGCCGCGTTCTCCTGGAAGGAACTGGCTCAGGCCCGCCGCAGGGCTGTGATGGGAACAGGGCAAGCTGGCCAAGGCCTCTGTGTTCTCCCTGGCTCTTCAGGTCCAGCTCTCTCCATCCCAGCTGGGCCATCGTCACTGTCTCAGATTGCCCAGTGTTGCTTGTCAAAGTCCGGATGACTTCTTTGTCAGTGATCTTTGTTACTGCCAGCCTGTTTTTCACCTGGGGAAATCAAGTGTCTTCCCCAAGTTACCCAGCTAGAAAGTGGTGGAGGCGACCAGTTGCCCTCTCCACCAGTCTGCCCTCTTCTTATCTCCCAGCAGCCTCCCAGTGGGTATCTGTCTACCTTTCCTTATAGCACCAACTGCCCCTCCATATCAAGTTGTCTCTACTTTTCCTTCACCTGAAGATCACCTCCAAATCACATTTCCTGTCATAGCCTGCTGCACTTCTCTTGCAGTAACCAGAGTTTCATAGGTGGAAATTCCCCTGAGTTTTCAGCCCAGGAAGAGATTTCCAGTTCTCTCCCAACAACAGTGCTAAACATGTGCTCCAGCCTTGGTCTTTCTTCTCTAAGGAAAGGTTCACCAAGTCACAGCCTAATCCTGCCCCATGTCAGGAAAATCCCTCATTTCTGTCACATTGACCAACACAACAGAGAAACACACAGGTCATGTCTCCAGATTGCCTGCCGAAGCTGTGGTCACTTAAAAGACAAGAAGTTGCTCCCTCTCATAATTAATTGTCATCAAGCAAACAAACATAGTGGAGAGGTAGACATTCATCCTGCTGTGCCCCTCTGGAGGTGGGAGAGAGGACCAGTCAGTGTTACTTAATGTCAAAAGCTGTTCCAGGTTCCAAGGATGGGAGTGGAAAACATTGTTAGGTGAAATGTGCCATGCAGAGAAAGACAAGTCCTTCATGTTCTCCCTCCTAAGTGAAAGCTTAAAGTAAAAAATGTTTGAATATAGAATAGTGACAACGAGAGGCCAGGAAGCAGCAGGAGAGGTGGGGAGACAAGGCAACTGGAAAACAGGCACCAAAGCCCAGTTAGGCACAGACCGGAATAGCTTCCAGTGCTCTGTAGCACAGCAGGGAGACAAGTCATAACAACTCATTCTACATTCTGTGAAGAACTCTATCTTACATCAAATACCATGTGGATATGCTTGGCATGGTTATAGGCATAACTATGACCTTAGCTATTCAGGAGGCTGAGATTAGGAATATCATAGTTCCAGGCTAGCCTGGGCAAAAATCTGCGAGACCCCTTATCTTAATCATTTACCAGAGCATGGTGGTTTGTACCTGTGTTGTAGTCCAGACTAGTCCTGAGGGAAAAAGTGAGACCCTGTCTCAAAATAAACCCCAAACAATAAAGCAAGAAAAGGCTGGAGGTATGGCTTAAGTGGTAGAGCACCTGCCTAGCAAGCATAAGCCTTGAGTTCCTACCCACTACTGTCAAAACACAACAAAAACAAAACTAACATGTGCAGGTCACTCCAAGGGTAATGGTAGTTTTCTGTGCCTACCACAGGTTCCAGTTGCTTTAAGTAAGTCTTGCTTACCTGGGGACACCATCCATCACTTCCCTCTTCTCCAGGAGTATTCTGGCTCTTTCAAGTCCTCTGCTCTTCTTGCCTCATTGTAACATGAGTATATGAGATTCTAAACAACAAAAAACACAAAGCAGAAAAACATTATTCTTTTGGTGGTACTGGGGTTTGAATTGCGGGCCTTGTGCTTGCTAGGTAGGTGCTCTACCATGAGGTACATCTCCAGTTGGAATACTTTTGGAATTGCATCAAAGTTGTGAAGATCTGCAGTTCGTCAGGACAATTGATATCTCTGTGGTATCAGCTTCCTGTTCATGGTCAACGGTTGTTTTTCTGCCGATTTCAACTTTCATTGATTTTCCTTCTGTGCTATGTAATAATAATAATTATTATTATTTTGTCAGTTGTAGGGCCTGAACTCTGGGCCTGGGCGCTGTCCCTCTGCTCTTCAGCTCAAGGCTAGCACTCTACCACTTGAGCCACAGCACCACTTCTGGCTTTTTCTGCTTATCTGGTGCTGAGGAATAGAACCCAGGGCCTCATGCATGCAAGGCAAACAGACACTCTACCACTGAGCCACCTTCCCAGCTCCTGTGCTATATAATTTTATATACACAAATCTTACACACCTTCACACAGGCTTATTTTCAGGTATCTTAAAGATGTCATTGATGTTGGAAGTGACTTCTTTTCTACTTTTTTTCAAATTAGTTATTGCTGTTGTTTAGAGAAACAATCAAGTTTTAGCTTTATGTAATTAGCCACATAATGAAACTCTATTTCAGTATTTAACCATTTGCTTGTTTACATTCTAGATTTTTTTTAAAAAAATAGACAATTCTATCAAATGTGAATGATAATAGCTATTGTCTTTTAGTTCTTATGCTGTAATTTTGTTTTAATACTCTGCTGGATTGGGCCTTCGGTATGGAACAGGGAAACAATAATGAGTATTCTTGCCTTTTTCCTGTCTCCTTAAAGGAACTGCTCTTATTTTTCTGTTTTCCACTGTGAACAATGCTTGCTGAAGACAGCATTTATTAGGTTAAAGTCATCTCTTTTATCCCAATTAGTCTAAGAGATGTGTGGATGTGTAGAGTGTGCAGTTTAAATCATGATGGTCATTCAAGTATATAAAATTATTTCCTCCACATCTTTTGCAATAATCCTATCACTTTTTCTACCTTCTTCTCAATATGAAGGCAAATACTATTTATACATTTTTAAATGTTAAACCTTCCTTGTTGTAGTGTGGTTCTTATACCATGCTAGATTTAATTTGCTACAATTTCTATCAAGGTGTATATATGTAGTTGGCTTATATATTTTATCCATATCTTTCTGTCTGTTCTAAATTCATTCCCCCATAGCCTGTGTATTGGAAATGAGATCTGGGGCACGATCGTGATGGAGGTAGGCCCTTGTGAGAGATACTTACGTCTCCCAACCATCCTAACAGAATATTTAGGTAGACCCCTGATAAGTGGCGTTGTTAATGGATTGGCCAGAACATAATGGCAATGAGAATGTAGAGTAGATGGCAATTGATCATCTCATATGTCAGGAAGGAGAGAGAGAAAGAAAGAGAGATGTGGACCAGAAGTAACCTTCACATCTTACCCCCTGGGGCCTCCTTCCTCCCACTAACCTCTCCTAGACTTACCATAGCCTCCATCAGCTGGGGAGCAAGTATTAACATAGAAGCCCTTGGGGGTTCATCTTCAAACCCCAATGGGCACTTTCTATAAGGTTGCATTTTATCTCTAAAAATATGTTGATAACATGTACATTTGGGACTCTTAAAGTACACTTTACAACAACTGCTAGCTGGAAGAAGGTGGTCATAATTGAATTTAAGGAATACTTGCTATTGAATGATGATGAGGCTTACCAAAACTTGCAGGATAATGCAAAAAACAAAAACAAACAAAAAACAGTAGAGTCATTTGAAGTGCCTATGCCATTGACCCAATAGGTAGAGAAAGAAGTGGCTTTCTTGGCTGGAGTGACCGATGCCTCTCATCTAAGGAAAAGCTTATGCAGGGGTTTCACACAGGTGCTTCTTGTTATTCCTTACCTTTAGTCCCAATAAAGACAAACTTCACATGAATTCAAGTCCCACAGGAATAAAGATCAATATTGAAGATATGTACCAGCAGGGAATAAGGACACATAGAATGACTAGTAAGAGAAAAGCAGCTCCAACAAGCAGCTTTGGACCTGTGACCAGCTTTAGACTCTGCCTGTGAGTGCATTGTTAATTCCCCACCCTCCCACTACTTTATATAAAGAACATTTATAGCTTTATAATAACATGCTAATCATGAGCTGGGTCCCTAGAGAGAGCACATAGGCACTGAGAGGCATCTACAAGGGCATTGTAGGTGGCAGGATTTTCCATGTCCCTTGTCCTTGGGAACTTGGGGTTTCCACCCTCATAAGGCACAGACTGGATGCTCATAGGCAAGATGGATTGTGTACCTATCTCCATTATATTCTTCACACCCACTACATCTAATCTCCAATCTCATGGGGATCAAACCAACCTTGCCTTAGGGCTTCCAGTTTGGTGTGGCTCTGAGGAAGCTCAAGAGGCACAAGAAGAGTGAAGATGGGTGTTGTTCCTCCAGTCTTCTGCTGGTTTACTTTGGGCCAACCATGTCCACCAACTAAAGATCTACTGTCTCTTTAATGAGCTCCCCATAATCCTTTGGGCTATAATAGTCCATACGCATATGTCTGGGGATTAAAATGTGTGTGTGTGTGTGTGTGTGTGTGTGTGTGTGTGTGTGTGTATGTTTACAAGATGCCTATATTCTTGTAAATAATCCCTTTGTTAATTTCTCCCTGATTTATCCTAATCTGAGGATGCCATTGGTTTCTTGTTGGATATATGAAGGGAACAAGGTTCTCAAATGAGTAAGTACATTGCCATGAACTGCCTTTCTGATGACTTTTCCAGGACTATAAGCCATTAACTTAGATCTCTAAGAGGTCTGTTTCTAATTGTGTCATTTGCTTTTATTTCTAGCTCGTTGTTAGTTGCAAATTGTTCAAGGCCAGTAATTATCTAATGACAAACATAGATGGGAATATTTTCATCAGCCTTACATGTTATCATTGCAGGCCTAATTACTCGTCCATCCTTATCTGTGTTTACCAGTGATTTCCCCATCTTAAAAGAATGACCACCAGATGAGTCACTGCATTTACTATCAGTTCCTCTTTTGGGCTGATAAATATTTTCTGTAAGAATCAGGTTTTATGGCATTGTCTTGTCATTAGTCACATGTGGGCTTGTTTGCGAGCATCCTTGTATTTGGGATCCATGTCAGATGGTGTTGATGCTGATTTCTGAATGTCCTTCTATGCATTTCAATCATGTAAATAGTGTTGCCAAGATGTGAGTCACAGGACTGTGGGCTCTGTCATTATAGCAAGCACAAAGTCTGAGAATTCCTCTAGAATTCTTAGTAATACACATCCCCACAGGGGAGACATAAAAGCTGAGACCTGCATTCACAAGTCCAGGAAAGGGCTGTGAGGAACAGCCCTCCATGCACAATAGTATCTTACAATCATGTTTTCCTGCCCAGCATGCCTACAGCCAGGTCCTTGCACTGGCACAAAATAGGCTTTAGTCAGCCAGAAGTAAATCATGGGTTGTCCATCCCCTTTTGCTCACAGAACAATTGATAAGAGATTGGATGCCCTTTTTCACAGATGGTGGATATGGCTCTCTCCCAGTGCTTCCAAATGTCACCTGTGTGTCCCCAGAGCACATGGCACCTCAGGGCCAGGCAGCTACATGTGGCCAGTTGGGAGTCCCCCTCTGCCATGCTGAAGAGCGGTCTTCCTCCCACTGGATCATTGGTTGCTGCCAAGGCTTTCATTAGAGGAACGGATTCAATTAGTGAGTCTACACATTTGATTTTTAGGAGCTTCTTTAGTGGCAATAACATCTTCACTTCCATTTTTGACACTTTCTTACTTTAGATATCTATGAACTCCAAAATCTTCCTGAGGAAAAGCCACAAAATATAAGCAAAGAACGGGCATTGGGATCTAGGGGGTCTTCGTCAACGAACCGTCTTCCCCTTGTGTGTGCCATTGGTAATGGAACTGTCAGAACAGAGTGTTTCATCTGCTAATGGGTGGTCCAACATCGTGTGATGGAGCAGGGCAGAGGCCTTAGCCAGGATCCCCCTCCCACCACTCTCCCACAGACACCAGAAATAAGTAGTCTAGAGTTAGAGTTTATTAAATGGTATTTTATTCCCTTTTCTCTCTGTCCACAGAAGATACAATTTTCCCCAATCCTTTCCTCTGACATGAAATGGTTCCTTTAATTCATGGGTGAATATAGAAACAGAGTGCAAGCCAAGCACAGCCCAACCATCAGCCTTGGAGCCAGAAGTCTGAGCCTCCTCCCAGCCTTTCCTGAAAGTCCTGGTGTGCCCCTGAGCATGACGGCGTCCACCCTCCTGGTCCCTCAGGCCACCGCCACTCATGGAGCCGTGTTGTAGACACCGTAGTTGTCCTTCTGGGTGATGTGCAGCTTCCAGGGGAAGAGGCGTTTCTGGGAGGGGAGGCCTTGGGTCTGCCGCACCATGAGCCCCACATCCTCATCCGATAGCAGGCGCACCAGGTCGCCCTCCGCATCCTGGTAATTGAGGGCAATGTCCTCTCTCTGGAACTCCCGCCTGGTGGGACAGGTCAGGGTTAAGGCCAGAACCCAAGAGAGCGTCCAGGGGCTCTGGCCTAAGTGGAGGGGATGGAGAGCTTTATAACCTGGATCTAAGAATCAGGGGAGGACCTTAACACTCAAGTGGTCAACCTGCATTGAACAGGCAAAGAAACAGACTTAACAGGGACTTTTCACAGTGAGTTAGCTGCAAGGCCTGCAATGTCTTATGCATGGATCTGCTAAAGGTTTAAGGATTGGCAAGAAGAGGAGAGGTGCTTGACTAGGGGCAGAGCAGAGCAGGGGAAGCCCCAGAGAGACACCTGTGTGAAGAATGTCCGTGTGACATTCTTCCATCTATCTGAAGAGGTAAATGTTCACTTCTGATCTTCCTGTGGCTAATTTGACCCATTGGGTGTGAAGTCTAATTGACTTCTCTTAGATGTCCCATAATTCCACTTTTTGAAAATTATCCAAAAGGAATAGGAGATTGGTCACCACACAGGCAAATGACAACACGTAGTGATCACACCATTTGTAGCAGTGACAAAGTGGGAAGTGACCTGTATGGCCACAGAAATGATCATGAGGCCACAGAATGGCACATGGGGATGGAGTGGGTTGGAAGGAGGAGAGAGGCAGGGAAGGAAAGAGGGAAAGAGAGAAAAAAGGTAAGAGGGAAAGAAAAAGAACTGAGAGCTCGGATGTGCACTGACTAATAAGAGTAAAAAACATGCCAGTCACTGGTGGCTCACGCCTGTAATCCTAGCTACTCAGGAGGCTGAGATCTGAGTTCAAAGTTCAAAGTCAGCCTGGGCTGGAAAGTCGGTGAGACTCTACTCTCTAATTAACCATCACAAAATCAGAAGTGGAGCTCTGGCTCAAAATTGTAGAGTGTTAGCTTTGTGCAAAAGAGCTCAGATACAGCACCAGTCCCTGAGTTCAAGCTCTGTGACAAAAAAAAAAAAAAAAAAAGTAAAAATTCAAAGCAATTTCACTATTTCTACCTTTCTGACTCATAATTACAGATTTTCCATTTTTTATCATGCTTAGCGGTTACTTTTATAGTAAGCAATGTAGTGGCACTGTTGCTATTTTATTTTTATTTTTGCTGTGTGTGTGTGGACATGTGTATGCAAGCCTGCGCTGCTACTGCAGCTTGAATTCTGGGCCTAGCTACTGTCCTTTAGCTTTTTTTGCTCAAGGCTAGAGCTCTACCACTTGAGTCACACCTCCACGTCTAGCTTTCAGTTGGTTAAATTAGAAATAGGATTCTCATGGACTTCCCTGCCTCGGCTGGCTTCGAACCACAACCCTCAGATCTTAGCTTCTTTAGTAGCTAGGATTACAGGTGTGAGCCACCAGTGCCATTCTGTAAAATAACTGCTCCATGATGAAGCTCCCTGATGATGGAGGGTCCAGGCTCAAGGCTTTCAGAAAGACTTTGGTGCTTGCTACAAACCTAGCCATACACTATGGCCCGGGCTGAGCCCCTCTGTCCCTGGGCAGCTCCCTCCCGGACCCCTCTGTCCCAGGAGAGACCACCTGGGGCAGGGCTGTGAGTTCAGCAAGAAGGGAGATGTGTAGAATGGCTGATATCATGGAGAGTAGCGTTTCTCTCTCCGTTACCCTCTCCAGGGCACGTGACTCCCCCAGCACGCACCCCTCCTGCTGCAGACCCCTCAAACCTCATGAGCTCCAGCAGGTCCTTGAACAGGGGTGTGCTGTTGAGGTCTTCCTCCACCGCAATGTCCCTAAGGGGCGACAGGCAGGAGAGAAGGGGCCTCAGACAGGGAGAGGAGCGTGTTGGAAGCTGGGAATGAGGCTGGACTTCATCTTGCCCTAGGGTTGTGGGTTATCTGGAAGGCAGTGGAAGCCACAGTGGGTGTGTATGTGTGTGTGGGGGGCATGTGTCACGTGGAGGTGAGGGCTGGGGTAGGAGGGCATGCAGAGACCACGCACTTGATGGTGCTGATGGTGTCCTCGTAGTAGTAGCAGCGCAGCCAGTTGGTAGGGTCGTCCTCCTCGGGGAAGTCATTGAGGATTTTCACGAAGGCGCCCGGGAAGATGCCCGTGACTCCGTGGGCTGTGCCCTGTGGGGGTGGGGTGGAGGATGCTGCCTGGTCTGCAGAGGAGAAACACGGCCGCACACCTCGGAGCCCAGCCCTGGGCCCCTCGTGTACAGGATGAGCCTCGCAGTTTGTATCTAGATTGTCCCCCGTGGAGGGAGGGGAGAGGGGAGGGAACCATTTAATAAGAGGTGGGGCCTGGTGAGAGGGCCTTAGCTCATTGGGGTGTGGCCTTGGTGGGAGCAGAGGACACTAGTTCCTTCCCCTTCCTCCTGTCCTTCTTCCCTTCTGGCCATGAGTTCCCACCACCTCAAGCGCCTCGCCCTTCATCCCCCAGACGCCCTCCAGTGCCTCCTGAGATGGAGCCAGGGACGCCCCCCCCCAACTCCCTTCAGTGGTCCCAGGACCCCTGAGGGCTGGCTCTGCCTTGGCTTGCGCAGAATCTCCTGTAGACGTAGCCCAGGAGCGCTGAGCGCTGATCTTCCGCCCGCCCATGCTCAAAGGCAAGGTGGAGCCTTAGTGCCCAGCTGGAGCCAGGTAATGACTGGGACAGGCTCCACCTTCAGAGTCCCACCCAAGTCTCCCCAGGACCCTTGCATTTGCCAGGCATGGGGCACCCCAGCTCTCTGGGAGCAGGTCCTGCACATCTGAGAAAAGGAAATAAGCTCCAAAGTCCACCAGACAGGTTACCACAGAGCTAGGAGGTGAACAGAGAGACAGGCTCATGCTGGTGATTTTGTGTGTGCACAGCGGTAGTGATGGGCAGGTGATGGAGGGAAGCTGGAGGGCTCTGGGGACGCCTTCTCCCTCCCTCCCTCCCTCCCTCCCTCCCTCCCTCCCTCCCTCCCTCCTCTTCACTCTCGCTTCCATCTCCCTCCTCTCTTACCTCCATTACCTCTCTTCCTTCAACCTTCCTTCCACCCCCTCCCTCCTCACCTCTGCCTCTCTCCCTCCTCACCTCCAGCCAGTCCTTGTTGATCCGACTGAGAAGGAAGATCACATCTCCAGCTTTGAAACTCAGCTCCAGCTTGCTGTTCCCGGTGAAATCAAACAGGGCCTGGAGAGGATGGAGGAGAAGCCATCCGTGGAGCCTCCAGGGCCCGGACAAGACCTTGCCCCCACTGGTTGGAAGGTGCCATTTGTAAGAGCACCCCCAGGGTGCTGCCAGTCCCTGGGGGTGGGGCCTTTTCTGAGTCCCCTGAGGCCAGTCTCCCCGGACAGGGCTGCCTGGAGGAGGAGGCCCTCCAGATGGGCAGATGCATGGCTGCCTTCCCCTCTTCTGTCTCTGCAGGCTAGTTGCTTTCCTCTTCTCAGCAGAGATTGGGGCTCCTGGTGTCTGAGGCTGAGGGAGGAGGGCGGGCCCTCGCCTCCCCCTGCGCCCTGTCCCCATCCAGGGCACACCGTAGCCAGCAGGGTGGCCCCATGGGTGCTGGGGGTGGGGAGAGCGGGGCCTGGCTGGCACGTACCTCGGCTTTTGGTGCTTCCATGGGTTTAAGGCTGGTGCTCTGGGTGGACATGCTTTTGCTATGGAGAGAGAAAAGGGGCTCAGGTCCCTCAGGGCTCAGCGCCAGAGGCCCCCAGCTGGGCGCAGGAAAGGTTGGGAAGGTGAAGACTTCACCCTGCAGCCTCTATTGCTTGTTGGGGTGAGCCCCCTGCTCCTGTACCCTCAGCACTGCCCGGGGGGAGGAGTGGCCGGGAAGCAGGGTGCAGAGGGGGAGGGGATGAAGTTCATGGCTTAGTTATTTTCTGATCTATAGGCAACCCAGGAAACTGAGGCTGGGAGAGGTGGCGTGCCTGGGGTGTCCCAGCTGTGCGGGGGTGCAGGGGAAGTACCAGGGACAGGACGTCAAGGCCACAGAAGGGCTGGCTGGGGCTAGGAGGGAGACAGGGGCTCAGGAGTACCTTCTTGCCCCCTAACCTCTTCCCCTCCTCACCCTGACTTCTTGGTAGCAGAGCCAGGGACCACTTTGCTGGCTGATTTCTGATTCCGAGGTGGGGCGGAAGGGAACAGGGAGCAAGCAATTTGGCATAAGGAGCAAGAGCGTCCCCTAGGGGACAAGTGTGGTAAAAGCAGAGCCAGAGATGACAACCGATCAGCGCCCAGGCATTGCTATTTCCCCTCTTCCCTGCCCTTCACTCTTTCCAGACACCCAGAACACTTGGGTTACCCCCAAGTGATTACTCTGGCACCACACCAAGATGGATGCCCCAGTACCTGTCCTCTGACATGTCAAAATATCCCTGCTCTCTGTCCCTCCAGGACCTGAAAGCCATCCTGAGGGCCAGGGAGCTAGGGGGGCTGCTCAGGGACAGAACTGATCCATTCCCCGCTCTGCCTCCAGGGACAAGAGGTGTCTTTCCAGCAGGAACCCAGCGGTGGCCACTCACACTTTCCGGGTTCGGGGGCGGAGCCGGCGCAGCGCCTGGGGCACCTGCTCTGAGTCGTATTGAGACTGGTAAAAGAAGATGCGGACGTCCGCGTCCATCAGCACCCAGACGGGCAGGCTGAGGAGGCTCTGTGGAGAAGCGGAGGAGGGAGCGGGTGGTCAGCAGAGGACATGGAGAGCCCCATGGACCAGCGCGCCCAGCACTAGCTTTGTTCTCTTCTCCCCATCTTCTTTCACAAAGCAGCTGTGTAAGGGGACATGGCCAGCCAGGCCAAGTCACCGTGTATGATTTCATGATCCACAGGGCAGGGGGTTCCTTGGGGGACAGGTGCCTGGACCTAATTCATCCTGACATTCATCTGGTCTGGAGGCTTAGAAAGCTAGCTAGAGAGATTTTGGTCCAGTGTGGCTCCTGGTCTACTCCTCACTGCTCCTGGCCTGATCCTACCCCTCCCCCCCCCCAGGACACATCCTGCCTCTGGCCTTTAGGGACTGACAACGGGGCCATCAGAGCCACTGAGCCAGCCCACTTCCCAAGGCCACAGCCACCGGGGGGGGGGGGGGGCTCTGAGCCCCTACCTTCATGTAGGCGTTGAGGGCTGGGATCCGGGCCTCGGCAATCTCCTGCTTCACACCCATGTAGACTTTGGCTGTGGAGAGGGCAGATCTGGCCTCAGAACTCCACCCCAGCATGGAGCCTGGGCCCCAGCTGCTCTGCAGGACACACACCTTGGCCACACCCCTCCCTTTAGAGCCCCATCCCCCACTCAGAGCCCCTCCCCCATCTGTCTCTGGTGCTGAGGTGGAACTCACTCTCCACATTGGACCAAGACAGGTTTATGCATTTATTGAGCATTTATTATCTGCTCCAAACATACACACACAAAGGCAGGTACATACATATTCACACATACACACATACATACATCCTCACACACTCACACACATTTGCTTCTAAGAGATCAAGGTCTTTACCAGTTCTGCTCACAGCTGTGTCCCATCCATCCCCTAGGCCCCGGGGTCTCAGCCCTGCACAGTCAAGTCACCAGGCAGGGCTCGCCACAGAACAACTATACCACACTCATCAGGTGTAGATGCCTCAAGCCTCTCAGGGTACTGTACCACCAGAGCTAAGAACCAGGGGTGCGCAGTCGGGCAGGGGCGTGCTGTCACGAGCAGAGGCGTCAACATTGGTTGGGGGGCAATATAACAATGAATTACTTGCTGCACACCGGTGGCTCACGCCTGTCATCCTAGCTACTCAGCAGGCTGAGATCTGTGAGACTCTGATCTCCAATAAAGCACTAGAAAACCGGAAGTGGCGCTGTAGCTCAAGAGGTAGAGCGCTCGCCCTGAGCTGAAGAGCTGAGGGACAGCGCCCTGGCCCAGAGTTCAAGCCCCAGGACCGACAAATAAAAAACAGGGAGGAATGCTGGGACAGGGAGAGTGGCCAACCCAGAGACAAATATTATTTCCAGAAGCCTCCAGATGGGGTTCGGAGAGCCATCAGCCAGTGTGACCTGTGTCTGGCTTCCAGTGCCACAAGCTAGGAGCGTGTGCACATGTGTACGTGTGTGTGCATGTGTGTATGAGTGCGCATGGGTACGTATGTGGGCAGGTGTGTGCATGTGCGTGTGTGAGCACGTGTACGTGTGTGTGTGTGTGTGCATGCATGTGTGGGTGCTTACTGATGGTACAAGGGTGGCAGATAAGGGAGGGCCCCGGCCGTTGGGAGAAAGTAGCAGGCAGGTGTCCGCTTAAGCTGCAGGCCTGAGTCCTCCGCCTGGTCAAGGGTTTGGAGTGGGAGTAGGCTGGGATGATGGCCCTCCAGGTGGTGCTCTTCCTCTGGGATCGGCGTGAGGAAGGTAGCCGTGACAGAGCTGGAACAGCGGTGGGGAGGGGGAGGCAGCCGGCAGGGGACAGGGGCCAAAGAGAAGCCAATAGAGGCAAACCTCAAAGGAGCAAAGAGGACCCTTGGGGACTCAGAGGCTTGGGGGCCGCTGGCTGTGCATTCTCTCTGGGGAGAACGGCGTTCACCCTGGGAGCCTGCACAGATGCTCCTTGGAGGAGCAGTGGGTCCGAGGGAGGCAAAGTGACAGGGGAGGAACAGGAATATCCTCAAGAAGGAGGTAGAGCGGGCCAGGGGGCGACCAGAGGACCGGAACCCCTCTCACCACAGCCCAGGGGAGGAGGGACCATGGCACGGGGAGCCTCCTGGGGAGAGCTGGGGTTTTCTTGATGGGGAAACATGGTTTCTTAGAGGAGGAGAAGAGAGGATGGAGGGGAGAGGAGAGGAGGGAGGGGAGAGATGAGGAAGGAGGGGAAAGGAGGGGAGGGGAGGGGAGGGAATAAGAGAGGCGAGGAGAGGAAGGAGGGATAGGAGTTGAGAGGAGGGGAGAGGAAGGGAGAAGAGGGTGGAGGAGGGGGAGGGAAAAGGAAGGACGGCAGGGGAGAGTCAGAGGTGGAGCTGGAATTTGAGAGAGAAGATGGAGCAGGCTCCTGAGGCCTGGGGAGGTTGATTCGTGTCCCTTTGTCGCCACACAGGCCTGCCCCCGACCTCGCCAAGCCTCCAGGTAAACCAGGCCGGGGGGGGGTGGGGGGTGATTCTCTAGCAGCCCCAGGAGCCCTGGTGTTGCTAAGAAACCGGGAGCTGTCCAAGGTGCTTGTTCAGGGAATGGGGAGGAAGACGGGGAGGGCAGGAGCTGAGGGTTCTATGGGCAGAATGGGGGTGCCCGGCTTTCCTGAGGGGCAGGAAGGGATCAGCCACCTGGAGCTAGTGAAGCCTAGGCTGTGGGCAGGACCATGGGCTCAGGCTGGGGTGCAGGGAGAATGGAGGGGTGCCAAGTGCATGGCAGGGAGATGGCATTCCCATCGCCAGCTGAGAAGTTGAGGCGGCTGCCCTGCTCCGCCTGGGCCCTCCCTGGCGGTGGGTGGCGAGGGCTGAGGGCTGAGGAACAGCAGGGTGGTGGGACTGGTGGGCCATGGAGGGGTCATGGGCCAAGTGAATGATGTTCCTGTGGGTGGGTGAATCCTGGTACAGGTGAGCAGAGCTAGACAGCCAGATCCATAGCAGGGGCTCAGGACTGGGGCGCCAGCAGGACCAGGGCCCCAGCAGGACCCGGCAGGGGCTCACCTGGGAGTGCAGGCAGGCTGCAGGTGAACTGGCTGTTCTTGCTCTCTGGCCCAAACCGCTCCTCCAGCTTGCTCTGCAGGGCGTAGAACTGGCGGTAGCGGCGGTAGATGAGGTACTTGGCTCCCCCCTTTGTCTTCACTTCGATGACAAAAACCTGTGGGGATCAGAGGCAAGGGAGGCCCGGAGGTGAGGGGGGCTTGGAAGGGGGGGGAGAACCCAACCCAGAGAGGGGTCTTGGGGACAGAGATGGGGGCTCATAGGTCAAGGGGAGACAAAAGGAGGAGACTCAGAGGAGAGATGAGAGGTCTCAACCTCAGTCCTAAGCTGGGCTAGATAACTCTTCGTTGGGGTATCCTGTGGGCCCCCTACATGCTTAGAGCACCCCTGAACTCTACCCACCGGAGACAATCATCACAAGGTCCTGAGAGACAATAGTCACCCCGTAATCCCAAAGCAGAGAACCACTGCCTGAGATGGGTGTTCACAGATGAGACCTGAGGGCAGAGGGCAGAGGAGCAGATGTTGTCTTTCTTACAAAGTGGCTGGTGAAGCCTCTCTTCTCCTCGATGTCGGCGATGTTGGCGGAGATGGCCACGTCATCAGGAAGCTGCTCGAAGTCGCTGGCGGGTGGCCGGAGAGAAGGATCCTGGTTAGCCGGGTGTGAGGCGGGGTGCAACGCCAACCAATGGGGGTGGCTCTCACTTCTGCTCACCACCACACCCCTCACTGGCCCGTGGAACCCAGAGCTCCAGGCACAGAGCAAGCCCTGGCAGGGAGGGGTGTGGAGGGGGACAAGGCGTCACACACCAGCTTCTATTGCCCTGAACCTCATGGCTCAGCCAGGAGCCCACGAGGAGCCGGAAGAAGCCTGGACAGGCATGTAGTAAAGGTTTTATCCACAGGTGGCGCTAGTGAGAGAACCGTGGACTTGCCCAGGGTGGCGTCTCATGGAAGGTCACTGGGACACGGCCTTGAAGGGGTTCTCTGGCCGCCAGTTGCTGGGCTTACATCAGGCTCAGGATGTAAGCAGTTTGCCCTCACCAGAGTCCCCGTCTTGGGCTTTGAGTCATAATCAACCTTTTCTCTTTAGGAGTTGATTGTCTCAGGCATTTTGTTACAGGAGCAGAAAGATCCTCTTTCCCTCTCCCTGCTTCCCTTGCAGCATGGAGCGGCCATATGACTTGTACTGGCCAATGAGAGCTAAGAGGTCATCTGGGGTATGTGTGGATCTCTCAAGAGTGTTTGCTTTCCTTCTCCAGAAGGATAGACAGGCCCCTGTTGAAATCAAGTGCAACGTCCGGATCGGCAGCAGCCACATTGCAGCCATGAGGAAGCATCAGAAAGCAGAGGAAAGAATCTCTGCCAGGCTGGTCCTGAAGTTGCTGGCTGTGGAACTAGTTATGGCCTCTGTATTTCTGATTAGGCGTGCAGAC
Source organism: Dipodomys merriami (assembly GCF_024711535.1). Taxonomy (NCBI): domain Eukaryota; kingdom Metazoa; phylum Chordata; class Mammalia; order Rodentia; family Heteromyidae; genus Dipodomys; species Dipodomys merriami. Next base: position 49,061 of record NW_027202529.1, on the reverse strand, counting down.
AAACCCTGGTCATTGTGTAAGCACGCTCAGCTCCCCCAAGCCCCTGAAGCCTAGTGCATTTGTAAAGGACGGATGACCAGTTTCGGATCTGCTCCTAAGCTATGACCTGTGGATCTGGGACACTGCTTGGATGTGGGGTGAAAGAAACGAAGGATAATATCAAAAGTCACAGCCCCCTCTCCATTTCTGACCAGGCCGGGGAAGGGGCTGGCTGATGGGCTCTGTGTGTGGGCTGTGTTCATTCAAGAGGCTCCAGGCCAGGGGTAGAGATGTCCAGCAGGAAGCCGGGGTGCAGGTGTGGAACTCAGCAGGAGCGGCCCAGATGAGAACCACCTGACCTAGCTTATGATCAAAACCCCCAGGGATGAGCTGTCAGTGAGCAGAACCAAGGACTGGCGGAGGAGGAAAAGCAAACAGCCAAGAAGGGGGAAGAGGTGCAGCCAGGGCCTCAGAGGCTAGACGTGAGTGCACGGGAGAGGAACCAAGTCCACTGCAGGCTTCCCCACACCGTGACCAGGAGACGGGCTGGGGCCGCCATGTCTACCGCCGCAGCCCACACACCCTGTTCCCCGTGTCACGGGATCTGTGCTTGCAGTCCCAGGATCCTGTTCTGGAAGGTGACTCAGGGTGGCAGCAGACCAGCAGAGGAAAGCCCCCTCGATCCCGCCCTGCTGCGGCTGCTGGTGACCTCCTGGCTCCTGTGGCGAGCCTGGGGGGAAGGGACAAATCACCCCTTCCATTCTCTCCCCCCAGCATTTCTGTGAGGTTGCATATCCAGGACACTAGAGGTGGGTCAGGAAGGAGCTGGAGGGGGAGATGGCTGCAGACAGGGATTGCCAACTCCCCCGAGGGCTCACGGTGTGCCAGGTGCTCCTCTGAGGCAGTGCCAGCTTTTGCAGACGAGGACACGGAAGCACAGAGAGGTGGCCAGAGGAAATCAGCAAGCTGACGTCCGAGCCCAAGCAGGCTGACCTCAGAACCGCCCTCTGCAGACCCTGCCTCTCCTTTTCATTCCAGTATGCCGGCTGGGATCACAATAACTTCAGCAAACCCTTCCGTGTGGCGTGCGGGCAGTGCCCGGGCTGAGCGCACTAGCACATGGCGTCTAGCCTTGGGATCCAGAGGGGCTGGACCAGGAATCTCGTGGCTTACATGCACACAAAGGCCAGGAAGGCCGGGCCCAGGGGTCCACGCTGGGAGCCGGGAGTCATCAGGGAGAAGCGGAAGACTCAGCCCTGCGTGGCAGAAGGGAGAGCTAGCAAGTGTGAAGATGTTCCAGGCCACGCGGAGAGGCCGGGGTGAGGAATGGAGGGGAGATGGGCTGGGCAGGAGCAGAGGGGGCCAGGTGGGAAGGCAGGTCCCGCACTGGGGGCTTTGGGACCTGACAGAGACCTTTGACCTTTCTCTGGTGGGAGGTCAGGCCCCAGGTCCAACACGGGGAAGATAAGGCCCAAACCCTGCTTAGCCCTTGCCATGAAGCGGCCTGGAACCTGTCTTCGCTGGATCCCTTCCACTCTGTAAAATGGGGACAAGAGTCCTTGTGTATCTGGGTGCTCATGAAGGTTCATCTGTTGCCAACGAAGCCCTAGAACCATCACAAGGAGATTCCAGCCAAGAGCCCAGGCTATACCAAGCGCTGAGCCGGCCACTTGGGCCTGATGGCGGTGTAGGGGCGGGTGGCCGCTGGGCAGCAGGGCAGCACACAGAACGAAGCAGAGCCTCCTTGGAGGAGCGGCTCCCCCAGAGGCCCCGCCTAGGACCAGCTGGGCGAATGCTGGGTTCAAAGCCCACAGGATCTTGGAGTCCAAAGAGGACTTTAGAGCCCGGCCTGGGAGGCCGAGGGCTGGAAGGGCCCCCGGGGCAGCTGGCTTGTGCGCTGTGCTTGGAGCATGGCTTGGGGGACCACACTCCCCAGGGGCCACCCCCTCAATGGCCTACTTCTAGCTTGGGTGTCTGGCCTGGCTGTGGTTCTAGAAAGAGCTGCCTGGTGAACCCGCCCACCCATGCCCCCCTGCTGTGGCTGAGGCTCGGCTCTGTGGGCTGCTCTAAGACAGGTGCTGGGGTACAGCAGCCCCCCACCCCACGGCTCACGGAGGGGCCGAGGAGGGCAGCCAGGGATGAGGACACACAGCCCAGCTGACCGGCTCTGCAGCCCCCCAAGCAGCAGGAAGTGACCCAAGCCTCCAGCCGTTGCTGTTTCTAGAAGGTTGGAGCTTGCGTGACAGGCCAGCCAAGCGGGAGAACTTGTGGGGGAGAGGAGCTGGAATCTGGTGGCCTCACCAGAACCCTCAGCACTTGCTCCTGCACCCCTCCCCGCCCCCGCCCGGCTCCCTCAAGCCTCTTTTCTGACCTTTAACCTTTGGAAATCTTACCCTTTCCCCTCTACCCCTCAGGCTTCCCTAATCAGCCTAACCTTGCTCTGGCCACTGGGTGGGGGGGGAGGGGGGAGTGGAGGGGGGGAGGGGGGAGTTACCATGGCAACTTGCTCCGTGATAATGCCTCTGTTCAAACTCCCGGGGGACAGGACCCCGGCTCTGTGTCCTCAGGACCCTACTGCTGCCTGGCCACTCAGGAAGCCTTCAGCAAGTGCTGAGCTGGGGGTGGCTGAGCCCCCTGGGGCCCCGCTGCGAGCCCCAGCCTCACCGCCCACGCTGCATGACGCAAAGTGAGTCCTCTACCCTCCTGGTCCTCGATTTCCCCCTCTCGGCTTCGGATAAAAAGGATCTGGGACACCACTAATTGATTCATTAGTTTCTTCAGCCACATTTCTTGAGCGCTCCATAGTTTTTTAATCAGGAAAATAGCAGTCGCCAAAATAGACCCAGAACACTCACGAAGCTTGCTTCTGCTGGGGAGCCCATGAGGAAGAAAATGAACAATCGATGGGAAAGTAATGTTACGCCAGTAATCTTAAGGACAAGGCAGAGCGAGAGGAAACAGAACCGATGAGCCAGTGGGCAGAGGCCCGGCAGGCAGGGAGAGCGTCCTGGGGAGGAGGGGAGGCATTTGAGCCTGGCCCTGGGAGAATAAGGAGGCCGTGATTCCATCTGGACAACACATGGAGACCACTACTGACCCCGCTGGCCAGCCAGCCAGGAGCCCAGGCCTAGAACCCAAGGACACCTGCGCTGGAGATTTCGGCTCTGAGGGAGCTCCTCCCTGCCTTCCTGTTCTCGCTTGTGCCTGGGGCTGGTGAGCCACAGAGGAAAGTTCCTGAAAGCAGTTCCCGGTGTCCAGTTCTGATTCAGCCCAGCCTCTCACGCAGACAAGTTGACAAGGCTCCTGCGGCCCACCCCCTCCCGCCCAGGCCTGCCTGGAAGAGCGAACCGGCCCAGGGAAGGGACTACCCCCTCACTCACCTCTCCACCCGCAGCTGTTGGGCCAGGGCCATGGTGGTGGGTGGTCAGGGGAGTAAGTGGGCGGTCCAGGATCTCCCCCAGCCAGACCCAGGCTGAGTTCAGTCTCACTTGCTCTGAGCTCCCTGCCTTGGGGGATGGCTCCTCCCCAAGGCTCTGAGACACCACTTCCTCTTACCCCACTTCCTGGCCCCCCTCGGGCCTCAGGGTCACGGGGGACATTTACTCTGGGGACTTCCTCCTGCCGGTCTGTGGTGTCCAGGCTTGGCTGGGTGGCAGGGATCTGCAGAGCCCCAGAGATGCCACGCCAGGGTGGGCCTGGTCCCCCCTGGTGGATCCCTGTGGTCTTGAGGTGTTAACTGCTCATCCCTGGCCTCCACACCCGGCCCCCCGCTGAATCTGACCCAGTCCTAAAACGTTAGGCTCCTCCTTGTCCTCCCTCCCTCAGGCCTGGTCCAGATGCCACCTTCACCAGGAAGCCTCCCTGATCTCTATCATACTAGAGTGTGAAGGTTGGTCTATGCCTCCACCTTGCTGTGGCCCTTTCCCCATTCTCACAACCCCCTACCCAGCCAATCCTCTGCCACAGCCGGTCTGGCATTGCAAACTGTATCACCTTCCTCTCCACGAAGCCTATCCCCCACCGCCCGACTCTTCTGGCCCGCTCTCCCAGTTCACCACCCCTCAGGGACCCCCTTCCAAGACGCCTGCTCCCCAGGGCCTCCCCCAGGCTTCCTCGGCTGCAGGGCGCCTTCCTCCGGGTCTCCGCTTCAGAGCTGCCCGTGATCAGGCCTCCCTGACCCCACCTGTCACCTCCCAGATCCCTGCGCTTTCTCCGGGGAGCCCTGGTCACCTGTGGAGTGGCCTGGTCACTGGAGACATGGTGTGTGCACTAACACATGCCGGGCACACTGCAGACACTCGGCCACGTCCAGCAGCCAGGGCACCAAGCGTCCTTCTAGCTTACTCTTGAGGGAACTCTCCAAGGAGATGACCAGGCCACCACACCCAGGGACATGCCCATGCCCGCCTCCCCTCAGAGCAGCAGGATAGGAGGCGGAAGAGGCGGGGAAGCGGCCGGGCACTCATGTCTATATAGCCGCCAAATGGGCCTTTGGGGGCGGGCAGGCCCTTTTGCCCCCCCTCCACCCAAATTAGGAACACCCCTACACTTGGCCGGGGATCTGTGGGAACAGAGCTAGCCCAGGGGTGCCTGGAGACTTCTGATTTCCCATATTCCAGACAAGGGTGCTAGGAAAGAAACCAGTCTTGGGAGTTTTGTTGTTGTTGTTGTTGTTCGTGGGGCTTGAACTCTGGGCCTCAACGCTGTCCCTCAGCTCTTCAGCTCAAGGCGAGCGCTCTACCACTTGAGCCACAGCACCACTTCCAGTTTTCTGGTGGTTCATTGGAGATAAGAGTCTCACAGACTTTCCTGTCCAGGCTGGCTTTGAACCTCGATTCTCAGATCTCAGCCTCCTGAGTAAGCTAGGATGACAGGCGTGAGCCACCGGCGCTGGGCCAGTCTTAGGAGTTTTGATGTTGTCTGGCTCAAGAACAGGGAGGCCTTCCATTGAGCACCCCTCCCCCACCCAGCCACCCCTAAGGGACTCTTTGTCCCTAAAAAAGACTCCAGCCCAAGATGGTGCTGGAATCTCAGGAACCTGCTCTGTACCCAGAAAGGACTGACCTCCAGCCACAGGCTGGGCTGGAGCAGCATCCTTCACAGGCTTCTGGGGAGGTGGAAACAAGGTAGGAGGACATCAGAGGAGGAGGGGAGACAGCTAACAAAGGCCACTTAGTGAGCAGTGTTTGGACTTCAGAGCTAAAAGGAGCTGGGGGGTGAAGACAAGGTGAAATTTCCCACTGTATCTCACACCTGCTGGATAGAGCAATTGAAGCTATTTCACACATAGAAATCCCATCTCAAAAACAATTCGCAGATTCTGAGAGGAAGGGGCTGTGTGAGGGGCTGGGACCCACAAGGACACAGGTCCAGCAAGGACACAGGCCATGAGGACTGAGGTTCTAGCCTTGGAGCTGGCACTGGCTCCAAGGGGCAGGGCCTGCCGCCCTGCCGCAGGTCAGCCCTGAGCTCCAGTGGGAAGGGGAAGGGCTGGGGTGGGGAGGGATGGAGACAGATGTTTTCGGGGGACAGCGCAAGCCAGTGTGGGTGGATAGAGGGCCACGCACACCAGGTCAGAGCCCCAGGCCTGACACCTGGCCTGGTGTGAGGTCCAGATAGAGGCCGCTGGCCCATGTGGGACAGGAATTCTAAGCTGAGTTCCCTCCCCCCCCCCCCAAAGATTGAGAGCCAGGTGTCTTGCAGGCATTGCCTGGGAATTCCCAGAGCGAAAGCCACAAACCACAGCGAACAACATTTCACAGCCCAGCTTGGGTGTAAGGAAGAATTCACACCTGAGCAACTAGAAAGAATACAAATGGCGGTGGCCGTGGCCTCTCTATGGGAGTGCTAATGAACAGAGCAAAGGCAGGACAGCAGGTTAATGGCCTCTAGAGGTGTGAGCCCCGCCCACGGCCCAAGAGGACCAACCAGGGCATTGGTCAAGAGTTGGGCAGGAAACGGGACGTGGCAGAACCATTTTGCAAGCACTGGTGTGTGATTGTGCAAACAGAATGTATCTTGTGTATAGTTAGAAGCATGCATTGGTGTATAAATACACACACAACAGGCGTGGGCAAGTGTGGAGTGTGCACTTGTTTCTGAACACATATCATGTATAGAAAGGACCTTGTGTTAGGAGAGAACAAATTTCTCTGCTGGAATCAAGTGAGTGCCTAACTATTACAGACAAGGGTATACTGCTAGGGTGTCTACCTCACTGGGAGAAGCCCAGAGACCCTCTTTGAAGCTTTCTTTGATCACCTGCAAAAGCAGGCTTCCACTGGAGTTGTGGAACGAATGAATGAGAAGAATATTTGCAATGTGCCTAGATACTTGGAACTCTCTCTCTCCTTTCTCTTTTTCTCCCTCTTTTGACTTTTAAGACATGATCTTACTATACAGCTCAGGCGGGCCTTGAACTTGGGATTTTATTACTTTAGTCTCTTAAATGCTGGCATTATAGCTGTAAGTCACCATGCCTGGCTGACACTTGCAGATTTCTTATTCTTGTTCTCTGTGTGTGTGTGTGTGTGAGAGAGAGAGAGAGAGAGAGAGAGAGAGAGAGAGACAGAGACAGAGAGAGAGACAGAGATAGAGACAGAGACAGAGACAGAGAGACAGAGAGAGACAGAGACAGAGACAGAGAGACAGAGAGAGACAGAGAGAGACAGAGACAGAGACAGAGACAGAGACAGAGAGACAGAGAGAGACAGAGAGAGACAGAGACAGACAGAGAGTGTTTGAGGTAGGACGAGCTCTCAAACCTACTTGACCAGTTTTCCTAGGTCTTGTCTCCCCCACACCCCTTTCACCATCCCAAGAACCCCTTTGCTGTGACCTGACCCCTGGGCAGCACCTCTGAATCAGGGAGGGGTGTCTGGGGTGGTCAGCCCCTCCCCTCCCCCATCCTCCCCGTCTTCTGCTGTTCTGCTGAATACGAGTATTTCTCTGGCTTCTCACACAGAGAACACTGCTGCTAATTTTATGCCCGAGCTCTGAGATGGTGTAATTTGAGGCTAGACACGCTGTCAGCAGTGGGCTGCTTGTCCTGCTGTGTGGCGGGCCCTGGCTCCTCCCTGTCCTCCCTTTGGGTCTGCTGCCTGAGCTGCAGGGGGAGCAGGCGCCAGCAAAGGAGCAGACTCCTTGGGCATTCCTTAGCCTTTCTGGGTTCAAAGAAACACCTGGTGTGACCTCTTCCAAACCAAGACCTGACTTCCCACGGCCGCCACCCTCCACGGCCTCGCGCTTGCAGCGGACAGAGAAGCCACGGAGTGGGTGGAGTCTGGATCTTAAAGACCACATTAAAGTGGGCATCTTTCACTCACACAAGAAAGCCCCTTGGGCCCTCCCTTGCTGCCAGGCTTCTAGAATGCCCCCTTATCAATTTAGACATTTGAAGCAGCAGGATGAGAAGGGGGAGGAAAATTACCTGGTTAAGTGACAGTTCAACAGTAGCCGAGAGGAGAGAATGCCAAAAAATTAAAAATACAGATGAAAACACAAAGCCAAACGCCAGGGCCATTCAGAGAGGGACATCTCCATGGGACCATCTCTGCCCCCCCACCCCCCAAAGGGAAGGCTGAAGGTATTCTGACCCACAGCCCAGATAGAGTAATGGATGGGCAGGTTATACAATAACACAGCCAAACCGGCCTCGGGCAGACACCAGGCATTCGGGATAGGAGACCGTCTCATTTGGGAGATGAAGAGGAGCCAGCAGTCAGGGCTGTGAGGTCCAGCAGCAGGAGAGACTTGGAACTCCTTGGAGAACCTGGCAGAACTTCCTGTGTCTGCCACTCTCCCGGGAGCATAAGGAAAATCCCTGACTAGACAAAGCAAGATTCCTGGTGATCCCTCATGCGCTGAGCTCCCCAATCCTGACCCACATGTGTCTCCCTTCATAATTTATGAGGGAAGCTTTCCTGAGCCTCCTCACTGGGCCAGGAATAGGCGTTCCTGCAGGCCCTGGGATGTTGTGTTTGAAGATAGGCAGGGTGGGAGGAAGGCAGGTAGACTGCAAGCTTCCCCAGGGCAGGGCGCCCACCCTTCTCTGAGGTGCAGATCTGCACACTAGCTGGGCCATCCTCTGGGGGCTTGCTTATGTTGTTTTTCCCAAGTGCGTGTCTTGTAGGTAGACAGCATCAACCATCAAAATACACAAAGCTCCTACTGTACACCAGACACCAGGCTCTCAGTGTACCTTCTGAGGCTCATCTACTTTTTCTTAGTGTGCTAAATAAGGCCATGAGGCCAAATGCTTCGTACAATGTCGGGTGCTCCGTAGGTGCTTCTTACAGGTGTCACTGTCAATGATAATTTCCCTGGTTGGATGTGGTCTCTCTCTTCTCCGTCTCCCCTGCATGCCTTGTTCTTCTCTTATACGGCTCCTGTGAAATTCTCATTTCTTTCCTTCCATAGCTGTTATCCGCTGTCACTTCCCATCTCCCCACCTCCCCCGACATGGTGACAAGTACTCCACTTGTGGAAACAGCTCAGCATTAAGCAAAATATTGATGGGAACTGAACACCAGGGGGCGCTGCGAGTTAACAGCGGAGCTCCCGCTCCCCGGCGCCACCTAGAGGATACTGACATAAGCGCAACAGAAGGACCTGTCCGCCCCAACTGACCAGTGCTGTCTGCTACACCCCATTACCCTCTCCAGGTGGTCCCACCACCTGGATCTGATCAAGATGAGATTTCCAGACCTCCGGTTGAGCATCCAGACTTTTCCTCTCCATGGACTGTAAATAGAAAAGCAGCCAAGATGCACTGAGAGTTCACTGTGACCACTCTAATTTCTCTAGGGAACATGTGAGCTAGTGCTGGCAAAGCCCTAAGAACAGTGTCCAGCTCATGCTCCAGCCTGGAGTATGTTGGCTTCGATTACTGGTATTTAAGTCACATCAATGCCCATAAAATGGGTAGAACTCTTAACCCTGTCCTAGAGATGAGGAAATCGATACTCTGGGTATAGGAAACTAGATCAAAGTGACTTCCTTCATGACTGGCAAGAGAGTTTGCATCTCCCCTGGGGCTCACTCCAGACATTACACAGTTGAGAGCTGTACAGCACTGGCCTGCTTGCCTGCCTTCATTCACCATACAAGCCTCCACTCAGCCTCCACACTGCAGCAGGTAGAAAGGGTCTAGAAGGAAAACCAGCACCCTGCCATTCTCAAGCTGCTCATACTGTAGTCAAAGCACACCAGCCCCCCCACCATGCACATCACAGAAGGGATACACCCATACGCCCATGCATGCAGATTCAGGTGCACACACTGATACACAGAAACATCTGTGCCTGTGGATATATGTGTAAGCATGTTCGCACACGCATGCATTCCCATCTGGGAAGACGCTGGAAGTCACACATTTGGCACTCCATCTCTCTAAGCCCATCTGGATGCAGCCCCCTCTCCCTTTCTCTGGAAGTTGCAAGTATATGTTTCCATAGGAGGTAGACAGGAAGCCTGGTGGTTCAGAGGAAGCCAAGGTAAAAGGCATGGGGGCGGGGGGGGGGTGAGGAGGGGGAGGGAGGAGGAGGCCAGGGCCTCAAGCCAGGCTCTCTATGCTGTTACCTTTCTCTGTAGAGCTCCAGGGAGCCCCAAGAGTCTGTTTGAGCCTGGCCTTCCTGCATATCATGAGGGCTTAATGGCCTGGGTTGGTGGACTGAGCTTGCATTTCTGCATTGTATTAGTTCGACCATAACTGCACAGTTAGAACCACAGCTTTGGGCTGTTTACTCCTGGCTCAGCAGGTGATGGGATGGGGAAGAGGGCAAAGGGTCTATAGCCCCTGGCAACCTTCTGGATTCCAGACACAGAGGAGAGAGGGCTCTGGAGGGTCTGAAGTAGTGGGGACATCACTGGGCTTAGGTTTCCACAGGACCCCTGGGTCTGCACCTTGAAAATGGGCTCACAAGGATGTAGCATTGGAAACTTGAAGGAAGCTCCCATTTTAACAACATTCTAACTGCATTACTTAAAAATCAGCTCTACTTGAGGTAAGCCAAGAGCGAAGAGACAAACGGTACATGGTCTCCCTGATAAGTGGATGCTAAATCCAAAATGTTAGGTGATACGACAAAACTAACAGGACTTAAGAAAAAAGAACTCCCACTCATCTGGTCGAACCACTACTAAATATCCCCATGCTGCTGATCACATGTATGGTGTATAACATGTGAACACCGTTATATGTTACAGACTGTGATAGACAATTTGCTCCAGGAAAGTTAGAATGAACTTGTGACTTTAAATGAGCAGCATTATTCCACAATACTGTGAAATTCCGGAAATTATGTAATCACTTAATCACAATCAAAAAAAAAAAAAAGAACCTCGGGGAAGGTAGGGAGGGAGGGGATGGTAGGGGGAAAACAATGGAGGGGGTAACAATGTTCAAGAGGAAGTGGAAGTGTACTCATTACCTCACTCATGTAACTGTAACCCTCTGTATAGTATCTTTACAATAAAAAAATTTTATTAAAAAAATCAGCTCTACTACAGAATAAGTTAAATTCAACACAACTCAACTACTTTAGAGGTGCAGTTCTGTAGGTTCTGATCATTGTGTAAGCATCACTATAATTGATACAGGACATTTCCATGACCCACAAAGACTCCTGCTCCCCCTTTGCAGCCAGACTCCTCTCTACCTGGGGGAGAAGGAGGGTCTGGCAGACTCTGGCTTACTTTTAATCACTCCATCCTGCCACTGAAGAAATACTGTGCAAAAAGAAACATAGAGTGTGTTACCTTTGGGCCTATTTTCCCACATAACAATGTTGCTGAAATTCACCAGTAATCTATTTTATTTTATTTTGCCAGTCCTTGAACTCAGGGCTTGAACTCAGGGCCTGGGCACTGTCCCTGAGCCTCTTTGTGCTCAAGGATAGTGCTGTACCATTGGAGACACAGCACCTCTCAAGCTTTCTCTGAGTAGTTTATTAGAAATAAAACTCTCACAGATTTATGGACTTTCCTCCCTGAGCTGGCTTCCAACCATGATCCTCAGATCTCAGCCTCCTGAGTAGCTAGGATTAAGGGCATGAGACACCGGCACCCAGCTCAGTATTTTTCATTGCCAAGTAGTATAGAATTATATACTTATACCACGATTTGATATCTGTTTACAAGTTCATGAACATTAGCCTCCTTTCTAGTTTGGTGTTAAAACTAAACAGGTACACCCATTCATGAATGAGTGTGTGGGCAGGTGCTTCTGTTTGTCTTGGGTACATTTCTAAAAGAGGGCTGTTCAGCAGCATGGTCCATGCCTATATCTAGCTTATAAGAAAGTAGTTTCCCAAAGTGGTCTTTCCATTTGCACCCTTGGAATCTGCTTTGTCAGGTGATTTAAATTATTTTCTGGCAACAGGGGGCACTAGAGAGCAACTGAAGGGCGGGGAGGAGAGAGGGCCTGCTCCCTGCGGTTGGCTGGCTGTGTCCCACTGCATTCATGGAGAGCCATAGTTGGTCCCAGGAGCCATCAATTCATGACTATTCTTTCCCACATTCCCAGGGCCAGTGTGAAGCTATCCCATTCCTCCCCAGAGGGTTGAAATTCTGGGTCTCAGCTCCCCAGGTCCCCTTCCTCCAAACCTTCAGAGAGCAATGACCCCATTTTCTTTCTCCTGCAGCCATTGTCATGGAGGTGGTAGCTGCTTCCTGAAGTTCCTACCTCTGGTTGCCTGGGTCCCCTTTGGCTCAAGCAGTCCCTTGGATTAAATTCTCACTGTTAAGACAACACGGGTGTCTTCTCTTTTTCCAATACACAGCCAGAGCAGCAGGTGACAGGTTCCAGGTGAGTGAGAACCATAGAAAAGGTGACATTGATCAAGATGTGTGATACTCATAACCCAATCTGCATGCAATTGAAACGCCTTTGTTCAACCATTTGTGTCTGGTTAAAAGGATGCGTCGTACTTATTAACTGCTTTGTTGACGTGAAACACCTTTGTACAACTAAAGATAACTTTGAAAATTAAGAGAAGGAGCATGAAGGGGTAAGGCAGGCTGGGTGAGCTCATTGGGAGTAGAAAGCCTCTCTCCCTTCCCCTCCCCTGTCTTTCTCCCCCTCCCTCCCCCCCCTCCCTGATAATGGGTCCCCTGAACATGAGTTCACTTATCTGTAACAGGCACCAGTCAGAGCAGGATGAGGGCTTAACAGATACTTGAGGGAGGAAATGGGGAAAGGCAGCATTTGGCGTTAGTCACCGATACCTTCTTAACTTGTGTGTGTTATGATGCAGTTGCATTGTGGTAATAGTTCCTTCCTAGTTTGCTCCTCTCTTCCAGGTGAGGCAGGGACTACCGGAAGCCCGCAGTCCCTTCTTCCTGTTACCTTCACCGGTGTAGCCCCTGAGTAGCTGATGGACTCATGGCTACCAAGTAAAGAGAACAAGCTGTCTTCATCTGTCCCCATCACTTCAGTGAAGTGCTCAAAGCTGGGTAACTCGACAAGGGAGTTTTGCAAATTGAAAGTCTAAAACAGCACAACGCCAGCTCCTGCAAGAGCCCCCAGCTCCTGCCCCCCCCCCCGCCTCCATTGATTTACAGTGCCCCCAAGCATGGCAGTAATCACACAGCAAGGACACAAGGGCGCACTCAGGGGTCAGGACCCTGCTCCTCTAACAACTCATGAGAACTCTGCTCTCACCAGATCCCTTAATCCATTCTGAAGACTGCCCTCCCCACCCCCTCCCTCACCGACCTAGGGCTCTCCCAGTAGACCCTACTGCCTCACACATTCCAACCCGTGAACAAAGCCCATCGCCAAACTACAGGTAGGCCCAAGGCGACCACATGTCACCTGCAAGAACCGGAGAGAAAGCTGGGGGGGGCGTCTTCCACTGCAATCCCCTCCTCTTGCTCCCCCTGGAAGGGTCAACTATGGGGGACGGTTCAGTCACAAAACAGAGGGAACACGGGCCTGTCCCCAGCTTCGTGCAGACGATGGCACAAAAGGAGCACTCTCCTCTCTGTAAGCCGCAGATGGGGTGATGTTTGTTACAGCAGCCAACCCCATGTCCTGCCAACAGCACCAGGGAGGGATTGGCCCGTGTGCTCTGTTCAGGGCCAGATAATAAATATTTGAGGCTTTGCAGGGCTTTGATCTCTGTCACAACTGCTGCATTCTGCTGTCATCACAGGAGAACAGCCATAAACAATAAATACCTGGATAGGTATTCATTTACAAAAGCAGGCTGCCGGCCAGACTCCACCTTCCCCTGTAATGCTCACTCCAGCTCCACCGTAATTGCCCAGCCTTCCAGCCAGCAGTTCTCAGAGCTTTCCGGTGATGGAGGCTGAGAAGTCCGGAAGGTGAATGTCCTCAGCGGGGGCTGCAGAGTCTGCCCTGGGAAGTGGGGAGGAGGGGAAGCGGGGCAGGGGCTGCTGGTGCCTTTGCTGTCAACTGTGATCGAGTCATTGCTTGTCATGTGCTGGGCCCTGAGGTCTATTCTCCACGCTGCAGCAAAGGGGGTCCTCCAGCCATGCATCACTGAACCCCGGAAAGCAAAGGCACCCAGTTCCTCATGAGGCTCTAGGCAAATACCAGACAGGAAGTAGAGTGGTGGGCCAGTGTCCTCTTCCCTTCCCAAGCCTTTCCTTAGGCCTCCTCATCCCCCTCCCCCATGGGCGCTGCAGCCCCTGCGCATGCGCCCTCCAGCCCCACCCTGCACCTGCAAAGGGCCCAGAACCCACTCTGCTCCTCCAGCATCTCCGTTCTTTACACCAGCTTGAAATGGGGCTTTCAAGCCAGCATCCCAGGGTCTTCCCTCGAAGGCTCGGCCGCCCCTCCCCTGCCCTAAGGTCTTGTCTCACTTCACCTCCAGTCAGAGGGGTTTCTCTACTCTTCCCCGATCTCCATGTTCCTTCCTGCAGAGGACTCAGACTTAACAAAGCACATTTGGGGCAAGTACTAGGAATTTCCAGTGTCCCAGACAGGACCAACTGCCAGGTATTGGGACGCACCATGAGGGAACCTGAAGAAGGAGAATCATGAGATGGAGGCTAGCCTGCACAATAAAGCAAGCCCTCGTCCACAAACAAAACAACAAGTGTCTGTAGGCGGGAAGGAGGCGGTTGCAGAGCTGCTGCACAGATGTCCACCTGGGCCCTGGCAGCAGAGAGCGTAGGACAGCTGGCGGAGAAGAGAATATACTTCTGTTACACAGGCATTCTTGCCACGGAGCCACACCTCCAGCAGCAATACACGTGTGTGTGTGTGTGTGTGTGTGTGTGTGTGTGTGTGTGTGTGTGTGTGTGTGTGTGTGTGTGTGTGTGTGTGTGTGTGTGTGTGTGTGTACCAGTCCTGGGCTTGAGCTCAGAAAGTCTGGGGGCTGTACCAGACATTAGCTCTCCCACTTGAGCCAAGGTGCCACTTCTGGCTTCTTGGTGGTTAATTGGAGATGAGCGTCTCATGGACATTGCTGCCCTGGGTTGTGTGCTTGGAATTGTGATCCTCAGATCTCAGCCTCCTGAGTAGCTAGGATTACAGGCAAAGGCCACCCTGCCCAGCTATGGACATACTTTTGGTAGACTGAGAGAGGGTCATCTCTAGGAGGAGAATGACACTTATTTTTAGTATCACACAAGTTTATGTTGAAGTATGAGGTCTGGGAGTGTTAAGTCTGCCCCCAGGACCAGCCCAGGGGGAAGGGTCATTTCTTCCAGTTCTGGGGAGGTTTACTGGATTATATCTGGCCTCTAGGGCTTGGTGTGCTGGTCTAGGAAGATGAGTTAAGGGAAGACCCATTTGTCTCTCATTAATCTTTAGGCACGTAAGGACTAGAGCAAGCCATCCATGACCTTGGAGGGTGACCTTGGCTGGTGATCTGTAAGTTGGAAAGTTTCATTCACAGAGCCTTGAAACACCTCTTCTTTGATTACAGTTTCCCTTTAATTTCCCCATGGCTCATGGCTAACTATGAGGGAAGGAAGAAAAGAGGGGCAAGGCAGACGGGTAGACACACACAGCACTGCTGTAATTCTTCCCCTGTGTGTCATTATGGGGAGTTTTTGTTTGAGGTCCTGACCGCTTGAATTTACCACACGGGATGATTTCAGGCAAAACACAGAACATGGTGAAAGCAATCACAAGCGTTATTAATAAGAATGAAGTTTGTTAAGAGGAAGAGAATCAATGCCCTTATAGGGGAGGGGTCCCATGTTCTCCTTTGTGGTCCAGCTCTGTCAGGGCTTAAGAGGAAGTTTTGAAATAGTCTCTTACAAATTCGTCAAGATGCACTTGGGGTCTTAGTCATTCTGTCTCATTGTAATCCCTGACACATGCTTTTACCCTTCTGCGTTTATCCTTATCTGACTGTTTGCATTTGGGAACCATCTTTTGCTCAAAGACAAATGTTACTTATATTAATTTTTATCCAAAAGGTATTTTTAATAACTTCTGGATACGTCTTCACACCTTGCCATATTTTGTCATCTTTATCTCAGCATTAACTCTCACTCAGTTCTTCTTAGCTTCTACATAGCCTCTGGGTTTTGTCTTAGTCTGTTTCTACTTTATAGCAATTTATTGAGGGCTTCTTTTTAAAGGACAAAGCCTTACCTCCACAAAAGTCCTTTTATTAAGAATGCTTTAAAAAAAATAACCTTTTGGCTAGGTATTGGAGGCTCATGCCTTTAATCCTGAAATGTGATGATTGTGGGTTTGAAACCAGTTCAGGCAGTAAAGACCATGAGATTCTTAGCTCCAATTAGCCACCAAGAAGCAGGAAGTAGTGCTGTGGCTCAAGAGGTAGGCCACCAGCCTTGAGTAAAAAAGCTAAGGGCCAGCGCCTAGGCCTGAGTTCAAGTCCACTATTAATACACACACACACACACACACACACACACACACACACACACACACACACAATAACCTTTTGTATCTCTACATCTTTTACTTTTTTTAACATTAATGTCAGTGATCCAGGATATGATTCTTTATTAACATCCGAGTCACAATACTCAGCCATTGAGTTTCCAACTCCTTCCTGAACCTTCTTTCCACTATATCTCCCAAGCTGGTCTCTCAGTTTCCTGGATGCCATGATCTCTTCTTTTTTATTTTTTTCTTACACTTTCACTTTGCTGGAGCATGTCTTCTGATATCTTTCTAAAAATGGGAGCACTGAAGGTAAACATTGAGCCTTTATGTGCCTGGAGATGTCTTTTACTTACTCTTCACATCTGATGGCATTTAACCAGATATATTTCTTTGTGGAAAATCGCTTTATGTCAGAATAATGAAGGCAATTTTCTGGTATCTTGGGTTGATCTTGAGAAAAGTTGAAACACTAATGCCAGTCTTGTTTATGCTTCATTGCATTGACCTTCCACCCCTCCCCGCTTGGGAAGCTTTGGGGACCCTCTTGGTCTCTGGTCTTCTGGAGTAACATGATGATGTAAGTTGTGTGAATTATTCCTTGTTCATTTTCCTGCTCCCACGGCAGGCCTGGACAACCTGGAGAATGAACATCTTCAGTGTAAGGCGGGCATGGTGGAATGGATCTATAGTTCCAGCACTTGGGAGACTGAGGCAGGAAGATTCATTGATCAAAAGTTCAGCCTGGTGTCACATAGTGAAACACTATCTCAACAAAACAGCGTGAAATCTTCTTTGAAAATTTCTTCTTCCATTTTCTCTGTTCTCATTTTGTATATGTTGGGGTGGGGCGAAGGAGGAAATGTATGTATCTGTGTGTATCTTTTGGTTGTACTAATTCAGATTTTTACCAAGCAGCTGGCCAGGGGCCTTTTCTCTACTCAGATAAAGACAGGGCATGAGAAGTAGCTATCTAATGTTGGCAGACCTGACCCTTGAGTGCTAGAGGCTTGTGGGCTGGGCTGACAGGCCCAGAGGCTTATAGCTTCAAGTTCTGAGAACTAGAGGCTTGTGGCTCCAGTAATGAGAATTAGAGACTTGTGGTTCCAAGGCTCTAGAGACAGATGCTTAGGCCTCTAGGTACTCAGGTTGCAGGGTTCATTGCGAAGCCTTTGACTGTCAGAGGCCCAGCACTCAGCAGCCAGTGTAATCCTAGGCTTTCAACATCAGCCATCACTAGCAACAGTCAGCACCAACTCATGTGACAGCGCTGAGCCTTGGACCAAGACTCCTGACAGGTTCCAGAGTCTGTCTTATCTGTCTAAAAATGTTACACTTCCTACTCTCTTCCTATCTTGAAGATATTTCTGGGGCTTAGTCCCCAAATCTGAAATTCTTTGCACTAACATCACAGCTCTTGAGTCTCCCAGGCCAGGCCCTCGCCCTGTTGTGCGACAGGCTTGGGGTGTAGAGACCTGCTGCCCTTAGGGCCTCCCTGAAACCCTCACAGCAGTCAGGGCTCACAGCCCCTCATCTTTGGCCCACTGTAGTCCCTTCTCTGTGTCCACTGTCCATCCTCTTAGAGCCACTGCTATTGCTGACGCTATTGCTGTCGCTGCAGAGCCAATTACCCATTTACAATCTCTTCTCCAGGTTGGCAGCTCAGCCTATGCTACTTAAGATAAAAATCAAAAAGCAGGCAAAAAAAGGGGGGGGGAACCATTTAAGATCTCATGTAAGGTCAAGGACCAGCATAGGAAGGTGTCTCTTGATAAACTCCAAGAGGGCTGAGCAGCCAAGAGGGAATGTGGCCTGGATGTTTCCTCCAATCATGGCAGGCCTCCTCTATGCAAATGAAGTATTGGATTTGCACCAATCACAGGCCTTCTGCGGGCCACCAGTAAGAAGAAATGCTCCCCCTCTGGCCTGTGTGGAAATAAGGCTGGGAGGGTGCATCAAGACTTATCCTGGAAAGTAAATACTGCTTTCCAAGGCCGGTGCTGGCTGTCTGGAGTGGTTATGACTGGAACATGTCTTCAGCCATGGTTGTAGAGGTCCTTTGCAGCTGTGGGAGTGTCCCCAGAGTAACAGCATGAGGACAGGCTGGACAGTTAGCAGAAAGGGGGTTGCCTGGCTAACAATTCCAGCTCAGGGCAGCCAAGCACAAGGGAAGGGTCTGCCAAATGCCTGGATGTGGCTGTTTTAATCATTTGCAGAAAGCATTAAAAGGGTGTTTACAATGAAGACTCAATGGGAGATAAACACTGAACTAATTCTAACAATATTTAATAGGACTTAGTAGTATTTAATCATGTGTAACCGTGCTCAGCTCTTACCCTTGTGTCCCAGGAAGAAGTGTCTCAAGATGTTAGACCTCCTGTAGTTTTACCTGTCTGCTTTTTCCTATGATAGTTTCCATCTTCTATTCTTCCTGTCGTAACCCTGAAGATATTTCTGTGATTTATTATTGTTTTGGTTGGTCATGGGGTTTGAACTCTGGGCCTGGGTGCTGTCTCTCCGCTCTTCAGCTCGAGGCAAGCGCTCTACCACTTGAGCCACTGCTCCACTTCTGTTTTTCTGGTGGTTTATTGGAGATAAGAGTTTCATGGCCTTTCCTGCCGGGGACTGGCTTTGAACGGCGATCCTCAGATCTCAGCCTCCTGAGTAGCTAGGATGACAGGCGGTGAGTCACCAGTGCCCAGCTTGTGATTTATTTTCTAAGTCTGTGATGAAGTTCTCAGTTTGGTTGGTCTGTCTGTCTGTCTCTCATTCTATCACTATTCAGTTGTGGCACCCCATCCTTGTTATGTGATTGTGTCAGCCAGCCCTAAGCTGCCTCCTGCATCTGCGTCTTGATGCAAGGATAATTCAGATACCAATAACTCATCCTTGAGTCAAATTTTAAGGGACAGTGTTTGCTCCAGTTTCTTCTTTAAGTTTTGATCTCTCTGTTTCTCTGTGCATCCAGTGCCCTGTGGCTTTCCTTAGTGTCGAAGTCAAGGATCTACAAAAGCTAATGGGAAGCACTGTAATGCGAGAAAGATCTTAGGGACGGATGGTACCCTTCCGTAGGATACTAAAAGCATATTAAGGAGAAAGTCATTCATTGGGAACCCCCACAAAGGAGAGTAGCCTAAGTTTTTCTTTAGTAAACTTTCTCGTACTTTGACAGTCATTTTCTATGCTTGAAATACAGGAACGATCTAAGACGTAGCGGCGGGTGTGTGTGTGTGGGGCGTCATTCTGCCCATTTGGAATCCACTCTGTTTTCAACTCAGTGTCCCAGCCCTGCCCAATGCTGTGCCACCATCCTTGGTCTCCTGAGAGCCCTTCATATCCATCTGCTGAGGATAAATTCCCACAGGAGGCTCAGGCTAAATCCTTGGTGATCTCCTGTCATTCATTCCCACTCCTTGCTCCTCCCAAAGCTGGTGATCTTTCTGAGGGTATTCTGGAGTTCACTTGGATCCCGCTCGCCAGTACCCATCTGTGCGCACCAAACAAATCTCCAAACAAACCCTGCCTGCCTCAGGTGGCCCTTGTCACCTCCCTTCTTGGTCCTTCTGGGGTTGTATAGGGCTTTTCTTTTTTGCCTCAAAAAAAAAATATGGGAATATTTATTTATTTAGTTAGTTAGTTAGTTATGGAGACAGGGACTCACCATGTAGCCAGACCGGCCCAGAACTTTGTGATCCTCCTGCCTTAGCTTTCTAAGTGCTGTGATTACAGGTATGTGCCCCAATACCCATCAGGTCATACATTTTATACCTATGTTTTTCTCTCTCTCTTACCAAGTGCTCAGGAAGGAGAGACAGGAATGCCCAGGAACCTTTTTTGTTTTCTGTCTACAAAGCAGTTCAATGCTTGTGGTGTGGGCAAATGTTTTCCATGAAGCCTAGGAAGCTTCTCCCTTTCAACAAAAATCAATCACATGTTTTCCAGAACTAGAAAAAGTTACCTGCTACTCTCCTCATCAAATATGTGGCATGGCAAGCATCCCGCCTACTAAAATTTCCCGTGTGTATTATGGTTGGTTTGTTTTCTTTATGTTATTTCTCAGGTGCACATGGAAGCTGCGGCTGGGAGAGGGATGTGCGTGCATTCACAGCCAAGGTTCCCGAGGTGGGCTGGGGGTGCAAGTTCCTTTCCTCTCCTCCCGGAGTTTCTAGCCATGGGGCAACCTGGCATAGCAGCTGCCGCCAGCCCTCAGCTCTCAGTCTGGGCATCTGCACCCTCTTTTTGTTTTTTAAGTTGAGGTCTCTCGATGTTGTCCAGGGTGGCTTTGAACCCTGAGGCCCAGGATATCTTTCTGCCTCAGTCACCCAAGTAGCTGGGACCACAGGCTGGCCAGATCATTTTAAAATATGGCGACCCAAGGCCAGTTCAATGAATGAAGACACTTAGAAGCCCGCTTGGGTGGTGACTTCCTGTTTTGCAGGCTGGACCGTGACGTTTGTTTTGTCCATGCTAGAGAAAGGTGAGGCAAGCAGGCACCGAGCTCCGTGTCCCCATTCTGAGGCTGACAGTCCTGGGGGCGAGAGATCTTCTTAAACAAGGGCCAGATGGATGTCCATAGTACCATGTGGCAAGGGACGCTTTCCAGGCCCTCTGGACAAACTCGAAGGGGAGCAGAGGGGGAGGAGGGGAAGCAGGTCACCCAATTTTTTGAACCATAAGTAGGCTTCAAAATAAAAGCCTCCAGAGAATGGTAGGATGGGGATGGGGGTGACCTGGAGAGCAGTAGATGAGGCCTGAGGAATCTGGAGGGAGCCCTGAGCCCCCAGAACGCCTTATGGCCTGGCAAGTGAAGGTCAACACCGGACATATCAGGAGCCCCAGACCCTCCGTTAGGCCCCTGGGAAGACAGTCACAAAACGTTAGGGGTCAGCTCTCTGGCTGTCAGCCCCCTTGCTTCTGTGCCTCGCCCCACCGGTTCCCCAGTGACCACGTTGTGCAAGGCCCCAGGCGGAAGTCAGGTATGGGGCTTTCTGAGTCAGGTCCTGGGAGTTGGTGTGCTTGGCTGAAAATGGAGCAGGAGTGAGGAGACAAGGGAAGGCAGATAGAATGGTCGCTGGGGACAGACCAGGAACTTTCTTAATCACAGGCCTGCAGAGGCTGGGGAGGGACTTGAGCAGGACCCAGTTTCTGTGATGTAGAGATTTATGAAAGCCTGCAGGGCGGGGTGGGGGGAAGGGAGAGTAGGTTGAGGCCCAGCAAGGCTAGAAGCCGGGGTCTGAGCATGTGTTGACAGGGATCTGAGGAGGGTGCAGGGGTGACGGAAAGGGGAAGGCAGGATCACTTGCAGATCCATAGCTGGCTCCACCTGGCCATGGAGGGCAGGGAACCAGCCATAAGAGCTGCTGCCCCCATTGACCAGATGGGGAATGTCAAGGCTGTGGAACCGTGAGTCATTCTCCCTCACTGAGTTCTCAGCACCGCTCCATAAAGAAGTGCCCAGCAAGGTGTGGATTTCTTCACTCCCCAACCCGGGAGGTGACAGGGTAATGCAGATGAGAGTCTGTCTCATTTCTTCATGGCCACATCTGATTTCTTGTGCAGACAAGGTGGGGGGGGGGGAGGCGGGGAGAGGGAGAGATCAAGAAAGAGAGAGAGAGGCATTAGACAGCCTGATCGATCACTGCTACGCTCTTTAAGACTGAGGTCTTAAAGATATTTGCAGCCCCAAATCCTGACTTTGGGCTCCAGTCAGGAGCCCATCCAAAAAATAGAATAAAATCAGAAACCACACATATGCACCAGTTACCTAAAAGAGAAAATCTGTGATAGGAAGTTGATTAGATGGATCTCACAGAACTGGAGACATACAAGGGACACTGAGGCAACTAGAGACAGAAGCTTCTGGAACGATCATCACCCACAGGGCTGTGGGAACAAACGAGAGGTGGCAGCTAACAGAACCTAGAGGCTCAGAGGAAGGATCTGAGTGGGACCAGTCCCCATGAGGATGGAGCCTGTCTCGTTCTCAGATCTAGAGGAAGTGTGACGGGCTCTGGGTACCAGAAAGCAAAGCTGGAAATAGGCCACCAGCGCGAAGGGCCAGCCATTTCAACAGGAAGAAGAGAGGTGGTGATTCCAGGCCCCTGGCAGAACAAAGATGTCTTCCGCCCAGGCCTCTGTCTCCCTCTGGAACCCACTAGTGTCAGGGCCTTGCAGGATGCAGCTGCCAGTGCAGAGAGGGCTTTGAGGTGGGGGTTGGGGGGCAGCAAACCACAGTGAGTAAAGGGGTCTCATTGGAGATGATAGCTGAGTAACTGGCACCTCTGGAAGGCAGACAACCCTTGACAGTGGGATCTGCAAGTCCTGCAGGCCTCATAGCCATTCCCAACACAGGATGAGATACTGTCTTTAGAAATCAATATAACCTGGGTGCTAACTATTCTGGAGACTGACATCTGAGGATCAGAGTTCGAAGCCAATCTGAGTAGGAACGTCCATGAGATTCTCATCTCCAATTCATCAGCAGAAAAGCCAGAGTGGAGTTGTGGCTCAAATGGTAGAGCACCAGCCTTGAATAAGAAAGGTAAGGGATGGTGTCCAGGCCCTGAGTTCAAGGTTCCTCCTCCTCCTCATTACCATGATCATCATCATCTGTTAGGCACCAGCTAGTCTGCTGCTGTGTCAACATTGTGACTCTCAGCCATCCTTTATATTGAGCCATTATCACCCATATTTTAGAGATGAGCCGGAGATTGAGGTGGAAACAGGTATGTTGTTGGGTCTTTGTCTGTCCCACGAAAGACAGACGGGGTCCAAGGAAAGGTAAGTGCGGCGCTAGCCCATTCTCCAGCCTCCCTCAGCCCGGGAGACAATCAGACACAGCGGGGAGCCAAGTCAAGCAGGAAGAAAACTCCTTTATTAACAGAGAGCAGCCCTCTTTAAAGCCAAAAGGGCCGGTGGCATGGCAGGGGAGGAAGAGGAACCAATCACGGTCAAGGTCACACCCTTCATGCACCTAAGCCTTCACGGGCTGGTTGCGCACTGAGCACTTTAATGTAAGGTCAATTGGGCTCTGCCCACTCTACTCTCTCCCAGCGCCATTGTTGCTGCCCATGTGCTCTACAGTAAATTGGGCTCTGCCCACTCAACTCCCTCTCAGCGCCATCTTTGCTGCCCATGTGCTCTGCAGTATGTTGCTATAGTCACGAAAGAAAATGAGTTAATCACCCTTCCACTAAGCTTACCGCCAATAAACACTTTTTCATGTTCTTCTGATCTTTGCTTGGTTTGGTGTTCTGATTATTTGATTTTCTTATTGTGGTTGGTATTTGATGGTCCTGGGATTTGGAACTCGGAGCCTTTGTGCTATTCCTTCGCTTTTTTACTCAAGGATCGTGTCCTACTACTTGAGCCATTCCTCCTCTTCTGGCTTTTATTGGCTAGTTGGAGATGAGAAGAATCTCATGGACTTTCCTCCCCAGGCTGGCTTTGAACCCAACCCTCAGATCTCAGTTTCCTGAGTAGCTGAGGTTACATGCAGGTGCGAGCCAGCAGCAGTGAGCACATTTCTTTATGTGGCTAGAAATCGGCAAGTTTTCCTCCTTCAATGGGAGTTTGAGCGGCTTCACCTTGTCTTCATTACTGAGTACAACTGAACTTCAAAAAGTTCCACCCATCTGGCGAGTGACATCAAATATCTGATTTTGAGTTGTGTTTCTTTGATGGCAAAGGAGGCAGAGCATGGGTTTATACTTTGGGGGGGGGGCATTTATATTTTCTCTTCCTTTTACCCGCTTACCTATACCCCAGGGCCCTTTTTTCTAGTGGATTTTGAATAGATTATTTTTCTTTTCTTTTACTGATGAGTGCTTTGAAAAACCCACAGTCTTGGGTCCTTGTTTTTTTTTTTAATTTAATTTTTTTGTCAGTCATGGAACCTGATCTCTGGGCCTGGGCGCTGTCCCTCAGCTCTTCAGCTCAAGGCTAGTGCTCTAGCACTTGAGCCATAGAGCCACTTCCAGGTTTTTGTAGTGGCTTATTGGAGTTAAGAGTCTCATGGACTTTCCTGCCAAGGCTGGCTTTGAACCGTGATCCTCAGATCTCAACCTCCTGAGTAGCTAGGATTACAGGTGTGAGCCACTGGCTCCTGACTAGATGTTTTTTAATTTCTTTATTGAGATTAAGTGATTACATACATTTCACAGTATTGTGGGATAGTGATACTTAGCTAAAGTCACAAATACATATTAATCTTCACAAGGCAAGTTGTCATTATCAGGTCTATAAAGCTTATGAACCCTATGAACTTTGCCAATACAACAGTTTCTTCCAAACTGGGTGATTAAGTACATTTCTTTTGCTCAGTGTCAGCTGTTCCCTCTTTCCCTCTCATTCCCTTCCTCCCATCGCTGCCCTTGAGTTGCTCAGTTCACTTTCATCAATGTTCGGGTCCTTGTTTGATCACATGGGGTCTCCAGTATCTTTCTTCCCATACTATTGATCACTTTTTTTTTTTTTTTTACATCATTGGCCTTTTTGATCTGGCAGAAGGCTTACATTCCCCACAGTGGCCCTTGTCAATCTATTTATTTCTGGTTTCGAGGTAGCCCGGTGGCTTCATGGCTGTCCTTGTCAGCAAGTTGAAGGGATAGCCCTGCTTGCTCTGCCGCTCAGCCCCGGGATGAGCATCCAGGCTCTCTGCGCCACCCCGTGCCGCCCCTCAGAAGACTCGGCCCCCGCGGCCCTGGGCCTCTGGGTGCACAGGGCTGCTGCCCTCACCTTTCACGGCCAACTCCGGGGTGCCCCGGCTTCGGTTCTCCCCGATGTCCAGCTCCTTTTAAGGAGCTATGCATCTTATACGTTCCTTAATCCTCCAACTAAATTTACCAGCTGCCGATGGCAGCCAAGCCATGAGCTAAATTAAACTCTGGAGTGGTGGACACGGTGTATCAGATGCGCCGGGGTGAGCCGTGGTGGGAGCAGCCACGCCCCGCCTGTCCTGAGGGCTGGGGGTCAACGCTCCCAAACGTGGCCTCTCCCTTCCCTCCAAAACAGGATGGGCATCGGGACACCATGTATGCCGTCCTTCCCATCTCGAAGGCTCGGCCGTTCACTCAGCATGGATCTGTGGCATTTGCCAGGGGCCGCCGTGGGGCGGGGGAAAGCCTGGTGCTTTTGTGGCTAGTGGAGGGGACACGGGTGCACAGCTGAGCATGCACACGGCCACGGGAGCGTCTGGAAGAAGCAGAGGGAGAGGAGAGGAGAGACAGCCTCTTGCCACGTGCCGGTCCAGAAGGGTTCCCGGATGAGCAAGCTGTGCGGAGGGTTCCAGGGAGGGAGGTCCGAGGCTCAGGGAGCAGCAGGGAGGAGAAAGGTCCAGGATGACCACATGGACGGAACTGCGTGTGCCTGGGCCTGTGGTGAGGGCGGAAAGGCGGGGTGGACCGCGTCCACCGTGCTGGTGCTGGGAGGTGACAGGAGGCTCGAGGCCCGGGATGTGTGATCTCGATTCCATCTTCAGTGGGTTTCATTTGCTTTGTGTGTGGAGCAAGTGATGGGGGGGGTACATGCAGCTCCCATGGGGATGACGGAGCCTCTGAGCACCTCCTGGCAATTGTCGGGGTCAACCGAAAACCCTCTGCACGGTGCTGCTCCCTCCATCTGGGCCAACGGACACAGTGATGGTGCAGGAAGGGCCACCCGGTGCCAGTCTGGGTCCCCCTGTCACACCCAGCTGGCTCCTGCTGTGGTCCTGCCTCCCCGTGCTCGGCCTCAGCAGTCCGCCTGGCCTCTGAGGACCAGCGGGGCTGGTGGGGAGGGGAATGACCACTCTGTGCAGAGTCCGCCGCACAGCACATCTGGCCCTCTGTGCCGAAGCCCTTAGGCATGGATCTGGCCAGCTCTCCCAGAGCTGAGCCAGACACTCACGCGCCCCGGGCCAGCTCATTAGGAGGTTGCCGGAAGAGCAGTGACAAAGCACCGGGAAGCACCTGGTAGCAGTAAGGCTTCCTCCCAGGCTCCCTGTCCAACCACGCAGGCTGCAGTGTGACCAGAGTTTGCAGACTTGACAACAATGGCATGCGCGCGCACACACACACACACACACACACACACACACACACACACACACACACACACACACACACACATACTGCTCTCTACCAAGAGGTCCCACCACTCACTTCTGCCGAGTAGAGACACTCCTGGCCCTAAATATCACTCCCATCATTCCATCTTTAAGCTCATCCCACCAAGCAATTCCACTCCAACTACCAGGCCCCCCTGAGACCCAGTCTGTCACTCTGAGTCTTACTAAACAGTCAGAGTGATCATTGCCATAAGATTTGCTCCGTCATTCAGCGTTCCAAGAAATGACAGCCTAGGCAGAAATGACACACATAGAACTTATCACTAGTGCAACCTGCAAATAGGATATCACAGGGTAAATGAGAGTCACTGTCCCTTAATTGTAATTATCTTCTTTTTGGTGGTACAAGGGTGTAAACTCAGGACTTCTTGCTTGCACTAGGCAGGTGCTCTACTGCTTGAGCCCCCTCTCCAACCCAACTCATGTTGATTAGAAAACAAAGGCAGCAGTCACCAGGCACTGGTGGCTCATGCCTGTCATCCTAGCTGCTCAGGAGCCTGAGATCTGAGGATTGCAGTTCAAAGCCAGACTGGGCAGGAAAGTCCTTGAGACTCTTATCTCCAATGAACCACCAGAAAATCAGAAGTGTTGCTGTAGTTCAAGTGCTAGAGCACTAGCCTTGAGCGAAGAGCGTAGGGACAGTGCCCAAGCTCCAGAGTTCAAGCCCCATGAATAACAACAACAAAAAAGGCAGCCACGGTTTCTTTAAGCAGAAACTCTAATTTTCCTCTAAACAAAAGAAGCTTTCCAATGAGAAAATAACATTCTTTCCAGGAGCACAGGAGCAAAGCCACAGGGTTTAGGGGACGGAGCTGAGCCGTGGGGCTTCTGATGGGTGAAGGAGGATGTGCCGAGGTTAAAGGGCCCTGGTGGAAGAGCCTGCCCAGCTTCATAAATACAAGACAAGGCTGAGCAGGTGAATTTCCTCTCACACACGACATTTCTTCTTATCCTCAGGAAATCTGCTCAGGGCACCACTAACAAACCACAAACCTGTCAGGACAGAGATGCTGAGTAGCAAATCACAGCTTTGATCACAATGCAGAAAAAAAGCTAGCAAGCGAGCAAACACGCATATAACACCCAACAGGGCCTTTTTCTGTCATTCTGTGAAAGCTGACTCCTTATCCCTTCTTCAGTCCCCCCTGAGAACTCAGAGTCTCTCACACTCTAGTCTGAACTAGACTGTCTGACCAAATGGGCAGACAGAGAGCTCCAAGGAGAGAGGCCACAAAGGTCAAGATGAAGGGAGAAAGGGCTGCCTTCCATGCTGCTGGGAATTAAAGCCACAGTAGTATCACCATTGTGGAAAACAGTTTGGTGCTTGCTCAGAAAAATTAAAACTAGAGCTGCCATATGACCCAGCAATTCCTCTACTGGGTCAATATAGCCAAAGGAAATTAACAGTATGCCCAAGAGACACCTGGACCATTGCTCACTGCAGCATTATTCACTGTGGCCAACATCTGGAATCAACCTTTCTGTGAGCAGCTGATGCATAAAGACCACGTAATCTATATACACAATGGAATATTACTCAGCCATAAAAAGGAGGACCCCCTTCTGTTGCAGCGGCATGGATGGCATCAGCGGACATTGCATTGAAGGAAATGAGCCAGCATGATCTCACTCACATGTAAAAGCTAAACAAGTTGTTCTCATGGAAGCACGGTAGCTCATAGGTAGGAGCTCATAGGTAGAACGGTATGCATCAGGGCTGAGAAGAAGGTGGCCAGGGGATACAAAGTCACAGATAGGAGGAGAGCAATCTGGTGTGCTACTGCACAGTACGGTCACCATGGTATACAATATGGCACTGAGTCAAAAATAGAAGGGAGGATTTTGGATGTCTGCATTTCAAAGAAATAATAAATGTCTGAGATACCCTTATTGATAAGGATACAATGAATACATGCACCAAAACATACTATATACATATTGTACAATGACTATGTGTCAGTTTAAAACCAAACAGTGGCTCACACTCGTAATCTTAGCTACTTCAGGTGGCAGAGATCTGGAAGATCATGGTTAGAAAAAAACCCCCTAGCCAAAAAGTCCATGAAATTTCATCTCCAAAATAACCAGCAAAAAACAGTCCTAGAGGTATGGTTCAAGTGGTAGAGCACCCGCCTAGCAAGTGGGAGACCTTGTGTTCAAATCTCAGTACCAGCCAGCAAACAAACAAAAACAGAAAGGGTGGGATGGTGAAAAGAACGGAGAGTTTCCCCTATCTTCCAAGGGTACCTGCTGCATCTGGTGACCAGATGTGCCCAGCCAGGGGAGGGGCAGGGTTCTTGGAAGAAGCCCCAGTAGAGAGGGGCCTGGCAGGTGGAGGAAAATGACATATTGCAGGCCCCCTTGGACAGAAGACAGTTAAGGATGCTTCATGACCTCTCGCTTCCCCACTGTGCCTTTCTCAAATGTTTTCATGGCACATTCTATTCATCAAGGTCTGTCTGCCTAAACCAAATCATTTAGAAATTATGAGAACAGCCAGATGTTCCCTCATTCCACAGTGAGGGTCTGGACTGGTAATTTTTTTTTTTTTACAAAGGTCAGATAGTAAGACGTTTAGGCTTTGTGATCATTGCTGTGGGTCTTATTTTGTTTTGTTTTGTTTTCTTTTTAAAGCAACTGCCAGGGCAGTTTCCAGGGCTTCGTGGACTCCTTGGGCTGGCCTTGGAAGGCGGGCAGCAAGAGCGTCCTTTCCGTGGACAGGCATCAGAGGGAGAAAGCTGGCGGAGCCGGCAAATCCTCGTCTCCAATTATTCTTTAGAGAGAATTTGGGGGAATCATGACCTCAACAAAGGGAAATAGTTGGGGTCCATTCCAAGTATCTGCAGGGAAAACACATCCCCAAATCTTCCCCAAATAGATCCTCAACTGTATGTTCTTTGTGATGGTTCACGGAGCTGGTATGCAGGCAGATCCTCTGCTCCGTGTGATGTCACCTGGACTGCTCAGGTGGGATTGTAGGTGTCACTGTGCTACCATCAGATGTGACCGCACAATGTCCTATGTCAGAAGCTAAATACCCAGGGAGCTGGGCGGTTCTTCTCCAAATGCTGTCCATGGTTCCCCAATGGTGTCCTAAGATGCAGGCTCCAGATTCTGCATAATTCATGGAAGATCATCTATACCCAGCAAAGAGGGGGAAGAAGAGACTCCAGGTGGTGAGTGCGCACGCGCATGTGCACACAAACACACACACGCACACACACACACACACATGCATGCGCACGGATAAGTGGATGGGGGCCACCTTTGTGGGTTATCCCAATAAAGGATTTGAGATGCTTCAAACAGACTGATGGGAAAGGTTGATCCAGACATTGACAGAGCACTCGCTTGACATCAGATGTACTGAAGTGGTCTGCGGCTGCAAAGCACATACCTGTAACTCCACCTGCTCCTGTGGCTGAAGTAGGACCATTACAAGTTCAAGGCCAGACTAGGCAATATCTTTTTTCTTAAAAAAAATTCTAAGTTTGTATGGTGGCTCAAGTCTATCTGTAATCCTTCTTGGGAGGCAGAGATCTGGGGATTGAGGTTCAAGAGTTCACAGAAAGCTTCACAAGACTCCATCTCAAGCAATAGCTGGGCAAGTAGCATGTATTTGTTACTCCAGCTCCAGAGAAGCACAAAGTCTGGGCACAGTGGTGTATACCTGTCCTCCTCAGCAACATGGAGACACACAGGCCAGCCAGGGCACATGACCTTGAAAATAACCAGAGCAAAAAGGGGCTGGAAGTGTGGCTCAGTGGTAGTGCCTGTCGAGCAAGTGTAAGGCCCTGAGGAGTTCAACCTACAGTACTACATAGACGGGAGGAAGGAAGGAAGAAAGGAAGGAAGGAAGGAAGGAAGGAAGGAAGGAAGGAAGGAAGGAAGGAAGGAAGGAAGGAAGAGTTCTACTGCCAGAAAGGGAAAGCCTGGAAGGCAGATGGTTGCTGCTGGCGGGCACATTTGAGCTCTTGTCACCTGGATGGAAAAGTGTACCCCAGGGACAAGTTGTTAGGAAACCGAGTCACAATGGTGTTAGAATAAAGAAAGAGTAGAAAGCAACCTCAACGGGCCAGACCAACTTTAATGGAAAGTTGAGGAGGGACGCCAGGGCGACCTGAGGAGAGTCAGGAGATTCAGGCATGGAGGAACGGCAGCAGGAGTGGAAGGACTTGGGTAGGGTTGAAGGTGGCTGGAGGGTATAAAAAGTATGGGGACAAGCTTTGTGAATTGGTGGTAATTTAAGCATGCTTGGTTCCAGGAGCCTGCTGAGCAGGTCTGGGTTTAGCAAGGTATGGTGTGCTTCAGGGAATTCAGGCACCGGTTACCTAAGGGTGGGGTGGGAGAGTGGACTTTCACATTTTTGGGATGGCAGATTCCCGTCATTTGAGACCCTGAAGGGATACAAAAGGGGTACAAAAGGTTGAGGGGCATCTTTTCTGGCTATTTCCTGATGGCATTGAAGGGGTTCCTGGGGCTGGGGTCTTCAGGGTCTGCGTCTGTGTTGGGCAGGGCAGGATGGTGTAAGAGAAGTCTCCATTTGCCTGCAATAATAGACTTTGACTTGCTCCTGGCTGGTGGTCTGGGTGAGGGCATTTATCCTGTTCAAGAGAAACTTTTGCAAAAGGTTAAGAAAACAGGGTCCGAGGAGGAGGAGGAAGAGGATGACTGTTAAAGGTGCTAATAGAAGAGCCAGCCAGGGGGACCCCTGTGAGAGGAACCCCATTAGGACATCCACTGGAGGGACTCCCACAGAAATGATGTGTCCTGTAGAAAGGCACCGTGTCCCCCTTGTGCAGCAGTGAGTCACGCCTGTGTCTATTGTGGACAACTGCGGCCAGTGAGTTGTCGTTGTAACGCTGGGGCTGATTGGCTGAGAGCTGTAAAATCCTCTGTGACTGGCTGGCTCCAAGTCCTGTGCCTGATGTGGTTAGTTGTCCCCCTGAGGAGAGTGATGGTAGGTCGTGGGAGAGGGCTGAGATGTAGGGAGGCCTCCAGATGAGCGAGGAGGCTTCTCCTCTGGCTGGAGGACTATGAGGTCAGGCAAAAGGCTGACCAGGTGGCAGGACAGGTCGATAGGAATGACATGGGAGAACACACCCTGGTCACAAGCCGGAAAAGTTCCATTTGGAACACAAACCCACATGTGTCCCATTACAGGGAAGGAGGAATTTCCATCTAACTGGACCGGGGTCAGGAAGGAAGAGTCTAGGGTTTCTGGCGGCTGGGTCGGGGAAAGCATGGTGGACTGGTTAAGAATAATAAGCCAGAGGCTGGGAAGGTGGCTTAGTGGTAAAGTGCTTGTCTTGCATTCATGAGGCCCTAGGTTCGATTCCTCAGCATCACATAAGCAGAAAAAACTGAAAGTGGCACTGTGGTTCAAGTGGTAGAGCACTAGCCTTGAGCTGAGGAGCTGAGGGACAGCGCCCAGGCCCAGAGTTCAGGCCCCATGACCACCACCAACAACAACAAAAAGAATAAGCCAGATATCGTATGGGGCGTGGCTTTGTACAGATCCAGCAGTCAGAAGCCAGGGCTGGATTGAAGTGGTTACGAGCCAAGAGGAAGCCCTTCATCATTTCTGTAACTGGGCGATAGATATCTGCTGAGTATGGATGGAAGACCCAGGAAGGCACCAAGGCAAACTACCCTGAGTCCAGGAGGTAGACAGATATGGGCATCAGACAGGCATGTGTATGAACTATTTAGTTTTACCTGCTGGCTTCAGTTACTTTTGAAGGGACCAGAATGAGTGACTCCATTCAGGCTCCGATGCCATCCCCTCTTATCGGAGCAGTTCTTCCCAACCGCCTCTGGGTGTGTGGTCCCTCATCACCAGGACCGGCTTTGTCCCAGTAGATCCGAGAGCTCTCTTCTCCTTCCTGGGATAATATCCCAGTTGGCGCTTTTGCTCATGGTTGGGGTGATGTGTCCCAGTCGGTCGAATCCCACATTGGAGGCGGGTGACTGACAGGTCGGGTGAGAGTTGGTGCCAATAGGCCCTTTTCGTTCAATTTTAAAAGTTTCAGGACAAGTTTTACAAGTTTGTGATTTTGGCCTAAAGTGATTTCAGCATGCCTGGTTCTAGGAGCCGGTTGTGCACGCTCACTGAGCAGATCTGGGTTTAGCCAGATGAGCCTGCTTTGGGGAATTCAGGCACCTGTTACCTGCAGGGGTAACATTTCGAGAGTGGCAGATCCCCATCACAAGTGATGGCAGAGACGTGTCCACGCCCAGCAGTCCAGAAGAGGCGACCAGCTAGGATAGGAATGCGATGGTAACGCTGCTTTCCTCAATGACGGAATGATACTATAGCACCGCAAGCCAGCAGCCCACAGGCCAGTGGTCCAGCAGTGAGAGAGGGCCGGGCAGGGGTGAGAGGTGATTGGCAGAGCTGAAGGCCGGAGAGCCACGGGCTGGACTGCAGGGAGCAATGTCAGGGGACTTTCCCGAGGAGGCTGAGTGGGGGTCATGCCAGGACAGGGCAGCGGCATGTTCAAACATGCCCCAGACGGGACCGGCCAGATTGAAGGGAAACAAAAGGTTTCAGAGTCCAGGATTTATTGCAAGAAGTCTGAGAATCTCTGAATCCAGTCTTCTCTATAGACTGAAAAGAACCCCACAAGCAAGCAAGCAAACAAACAAAACCATAATGAACCACAAAGAATAATTCATCCTATGTGCTTCCAAGAGCTACTGAATTCATGGAGGCTTTTATTTGTTTGCTTTTTGTGCCAGTCCTGGGGCTTGAACTCAGGGCCTGGGTGCTATCTATTAGCTCCTTGGTTCAAAGCTGGTGCTCTGTCACTTGAACCACACCTCTACTTCTGGCTTTTTAGTGGTAAACTGGAGATAAAAGTCTCATGGACTTTCCTGCCTGGGCTGACTTTGAACCACGATCCTCGGATCTCAGCCTCCTGAGTAGCTAGATGACTGGCAGCCAGCACATGGAGGCTTTTGTTGGAAGGAGTTGAAGCTAGAACCCTTACCATGCTTAGCGCAGGAAAATCTTTACTATTACAGAGAGGGCTTTGTAGTAAGAGGGGATGAGAGGCCCAGACATGCAGGGTGTAAACCCAATGCAAGGAGGGCAGCGGCTGGCCTGGGGGCTTCCTGGCACTCAGAGGCCACCAGCAGAGGGACGGCCCATTCAGGCTGCAAACGAGTAAAGCAGAGGCTGTGAGCAAATGTCAGATGTGAACAGGACAAGGAGCAGAGGCCCCGGAGCCCAGGTACCCGGCTTCAAATCCCAGCTGCACCACTGACCTGCTAGGCAAATCGGGGCAAGTTCTTGCCGTCTCCAACGAGATCGTTTCCTCAGCCTTAGACGATAATAGAGTTGGCAATGGAAAGTGGGTAGATGGCATCAAGGCTGAGACCAAGTGAGAATACCTGGGGCTGGCTGGGCACGGTGGCCATCTCCCCAGGCAACCCTGAGGGACCTTTGCCGGACTGTGTCCTGCCATTCTCTTATTAGGGCAGTCAGGCTGGATGAGAGCCTGCTCACATGGAGACCACTGTAAAGGCTTTCTGAGACTTGAACCTAGGAACTTAGGGGAGGGAGGGAGGGAAAGAAGGAAGAGGAGGAAGGGAGGAAAGGAGGAAGGAATGGAGGAAGAAAGGAGGAGGAGAAAGGGAGGAAAGAAGGAGGGAAGGAGGAGGAGAAGGGGAGGAAAGGAGGAAGGAACGGAGGAAGGGAGGAGGAGGAAGAAGGGAAGAAAAAGAGGAAGGAAGGAAAGAAGGAAGAAAGAAAGGAGGGAGGGAGGAAAAAAGGAGGGAGGGAGGAGGGAAGGAAGGAGGAGGAAAAAGGGAGGAAGGAAGGGAGGGAGAGAGGGAGGGAAGGAAGAAGGGAAGGAGGGGAGAAAGGAGGGAAGGAAGGAAGGGAAGGAGGGAAGAAACGAGGGAAGGACGAAAGGAAGGAAAGACGGAAGGGAGAGAGGGAGGGAAGGAAGGAGGAAGAGAAAGGGAAGGAGGAAGGAAAAGAAGGAAGGAAGGGAAGGACAGAAAGAGGGAGGAAGGGAGGAGTGAGGGAGAAAGGAAAGAAGAGAGGGAAGGAGGGAGGAAGGAAAGAAGGAAGGCGGGCAGGGAGGGAGGGAGGAAGGAAGGAGGGGAAGAAGGGAAGGTGGGAAGGGAGGAGGAGGAAGGGAGGAAGAAGGGAGGAAGGAAAGTAAGGAAGGGAAGGAAGGAGAGAGGGAGGAAGGAAGGAGGGAGGGAGAAAAGAAAGAAGGGAGGGAGAGAGGCAGGAAGGAAGGCAGACAGGGAGGGAGTTAGGAAGGAAGACCCATAATCCTGGGGCACAGGTCACGATGAGAGACAAGTATCTCCCACTTTGCCATGGGGGTCACAGCACCCACACTGCCCATGTTCATGCATGGATGCTACATGCTGGCGTCCCCCAACTGTGCCCAACCATGCATGAGCTGGGCGGGCACTGGCCATCAGAAAACCAACTGAGAGTATGGCTGGCCATCCATCCCCAAGAGATACATGGAGACCCTTCCCTCCCCCTAGCACATGCATGCATGCATGCACATACACACATACCACACACCACACACACACACACACACACACCTCCATGGTCTCCTCAAGTCTGACTATAGGGTAGAGAGGGGCTGGGGTGAAGAAGGACACCTCCATCCCTCTGAGTAGAGCCCGGCATGTCATCCTCTGCTCCCTGCTGCCGGCCAGTGCCTGGGCACCGGAGGGCTCACGGTCCCCTGGGCTGCATTTGCCTCCTCCCTGAATCTCTTGGGGCCTAGTCCACCCCCCTGAGCAAGGGCCGAGGCCTGCCAGGCCCCACCATGCCCTCCCAGGCCAGCTGTCCATCCCCTCTCCAGCCCTGGTCCCCTCCTCCAGGAGCCCCCGGCGGACAGGGCCCTTACCACCACCGGCGCTCTCTCAGTTCCATCTTGTCTCCCATGACCACATCTGGTCTCCCTTCCCTGAGCCGCAGCCCCTTCCAGACCGCAATGGCGCCCAGCCCCCAGCCCAGCTCTATCCAGCCCTCAGTCTCCAACCTCCCCAGTGGCCGGTTCCTCACCTCCCCCCTGGGCTCAGAGACCCCTGGAATGGCCAGATGAGGCAGGCGCCGGTGCTCCCTGGTTCTTGCGTCTGCTCCTTCAGTGGCAGGACAGAGTCAAGGGCGACGTCCCCTCAGTGACGATTGCCCGGCATCTGCGTTAGGACTGTGCAGACTGGGGGCCCCTCTCAGAACCACCGCCCTCCACCAGATCGTGTTAAACCAGGGAAGCCAAGCTGGGAGACACCAACGGTGCGTGTCTCCTCTCCAAGGCGGAAGCTGGATCTAAAATACAGCAGGACGTGATCAGTGATACAGGACTGCAGACATTCACACACAGGGAGCCCAAAGGAGGGCACGCTCAGGAGAGGAGCACAAAGGCGCCATGCCTGCCCGCCTCTGATCATATGAAAGAAGATTTATCGAAATGATCTCCAGGAAATGGAAGCTGGAGGCTTTTTTTGGTCTCTTTTCTGCTAATTGGGTTTTCTTTTTGTCTTGTTCGTTTATCTGTCTTTGGGAGGGTAAGGGGGAGCACAGAAATGGAGGGACAGGGGGTGAACAAACGCAGCAGTGGTCCTCACGGGACACAATGTGGAAAATGAACTTGTGGGTGGGGATGGGAGGGAGACATTGAGGGAATGGGGGGACATTGTCCAAAAAGCAATGTCTCCTTGACCTGACGTTTGTAACTGCAATCCTTCCAGACCTCACCTTTATCATAACTACACACGTGTTAATAAATAAATACAACTGACCTCCCCTCCTGTCACCCCTCGGACTTCTCCTCCTGCTCCCTTTCATCGCTAAGGATACTGAGGCCCCAAGAGGCAAGATACCGGGCTCCAGACCACCAGGGGCTGAGTGAGCAGAGCCAGGGGGGTCTGCTCTCCACCCCAAGCCTCCCCCCCCAAGCTCTCTCTCCGTGGAGAAACTGTGCTTCAATCTGCGGGAGGGGGAAGAGGGGACGTGAGGGCACAGGGTGCAGCCAAGATTCTTTCGAGTTAATACACGTCACCCTGCAGGACTGACCTCATAAATATCATTAGATCCTGCAGCGGCCCCTGCCCGCCAGACCCTGGACGTGAGGTACTGTATCCTGTTCCCAGCCACAGCAGGTGGAAATAGTGTGAACTAATGAAATCGCACCAGCGAAGCCACCCAGCGAAGCCACAGCCCGTCTGCTGGCAGGCAGCAGCGGCAGCAGCGGGGACACTGCTGACCCGCACACACTGCCTTCCCTCCCTCCACCGGCTTTGGACCAGGGCAGAGGCAGATAGACAGACTAGGCTCTGGTCCCAGGGTGCTGTGTGACCTTGGAGGAGTGACTGGACTTCTCTGAACTTCAGTTTTGTCCACTGGTGAAAATCAATTAGACAATGAGGTCCATTTCAGTAACATATATGCACATGACTGGAGCCTACATCACATGTCCCTCCGAGGGCTGTGAGCCAATATGAGGAGCCAAGGGATGGCTCGGTGTGGGATGACAATTTCCACCAAGTCCCCAGGATCTCATCTCTATCAGAACAAGGAACCCTGAAACTAGAAGAAAGTTCCACTGCCTGTCAGCCGTCCTGAGAGGCAGGAGGGGAGGGGGGGGTGCACTGGGGACCTCAAGTTCAGAAAAGTGAGTTCCATGCACTCTGCCTTAAAGCTCACCTGGGCTTGGCCCACCTCCCTGTGCCTGGTACCCGGGCCCCCCAAGACTCGACTGAGTGGGCTGCTTCCGGACCTGCCTGCCAGACTGTTCTGTGCCTTCCTCATGAAAGGCCGGGGCCTGCAGGGTTCCCAGCCCCCAGCTCCCCGTCCCTGCCTAGCCCCGGCTCAGGGGTGAGCGACAGAATGGGTGAACAGCCAGATGCTCACAGCCAGCAGATCTGGCCCTGAGCCTTCTCAGCAAGCAGCAAGGCGGGGAAGCCCTGTTCTCCACAAGAAGGGCCCAGGGGCTCACAGCCCAGCGGGGTGCAGTCCTCTATGACATCCATCGGGGGATGGCTCTTCTCAGAAGAGAGAGAGAGAGAGAGAGAGAGAGAGAGAGAGAGAGAGAGAGAGAGAGAGAGAGAGAAGAGAGAGAGAGAGAGAGAGAGAGAGAGAGAGAGAGAGAGAGAGAGAGAGAGAGAGAGAGAGAGATCCTTAGGATAGAATTAGGATTCTGGATCAAGCCATACCTGAAACCCTACAGGGTGTTTCAGTTGCACAGGTCAAATCTCCCCTGACCTTCCCCTGGCTCCTCAGGACTAGGCATGGAAACAGGGCCTGATGCGTGCTAGTCAAAAATAGGCTTGACTGAAAACTCATTTTCTGGCATGGAGGCCCCTGTAAAAATCAAGTAGGCTAAGAAGGCAAAGGCGGCTTGAATTAGCAAAGCTGCAGAGCAAATCTTGCAGGAAATTCTCCCCGGGCTTTAGGACATCCTTGACTTTCCTCAAATGGGAGAAAAGATGCTGCCTCAGAACTGGACGCTTGATTTCAAATCCCAGCTCTGCGCGTGCTTTTCTGAGCTGTGCGACTCTGGGATTGTATTTCTTCAAACCCCTGAGAGTCCTGCAAGGGCAAAGTGAAATCATGTCACAAAGTGCACCCTCCCCGCATGGTACGGCCCACCCAGAGCTGCTTGAATACAAGTCCCCGAAGAAGCCAGAGGAAGGACTCTCTCCGGATGGTGCGGTCCGCAGTCTTCGCCTGGTTCTTCTTCAAGAAGCCAGGCGGTGTGGCAGAAAGGAGAATACTCTTCGGCGTCAAAGAGACTTGAGTTAAAAGCATGCCTCTGCTGTATGACCTTGTGCCAGTAGTCTAACCATTCTGAGCCTAATTCTTTCTCGTAGGTGAAGTGGGCAAAGGACCTGACCAACCTCTTGAGAGGATAAGGAAGGGATGGAAGTGTGAGGCTGGATCTGCTCTCGGGGACAGTGCTCCACAAACAGAGCCCCAGACCTGGCTGGTCCTCAGCAATGCTGGGCTCCCCCCTCCCCTAGCTCAGCCAGGCCTGGGGCAAATTCCAGCTCTACCTGGAACTTCGGGACCAGCCCTGGCCTCACTCCCACGTACCCCGAACCCCAGCACACAACCCTGGGATCTGAGTCAGCCACTTTAATGCTAGGTCTGTGGGTTGTGGTAGGCTGTGGCTGATCATTAGTGGGGGCCCCCACCCCGAGTTCCTAGGAGTCAGTCTCCTGTCCTGTACCTGGGAGCAGGAGCTACTGCCCCTGGGGATCCATCTTGCTCCCTAGCAAGACTCTCTGGGGAATCCAGTCATGCATGACCTCCCCCACTGGCTCCACCCACAGCCCTGAGTCCAGAAGCTTCTCTCTGGGAGATTGAAATCTATCCCTAGGATCCTCCCAGCTCCCCAGTGCAGCTCCAGCCCCAGCTTCCTCTTCCATCCAGTTCTCCATGCGCTTTTCCCAGCCATGAAGCCACTGGGCAGCGAAGGGGCCTCAGCCCTCACAGCCTCCCACATGGAGGCCCAGCCTCCTCAGCCCCTCCCACCACCTGGACTCCATGGTCCAGCATCTCAGTGCCCTGGAGATCCGTGCTAGGGTTAGGAATGGGGAGAGGAAAGCTGAGCGTCGTGCCTGCTAGATACGCAATCACTTGAACTCGTTCATGCTGCTCAAGCCCTGCTCTAGACCCCCATCTCCGGTCGGGGACTGAGACAATCAGAGACGCCTTTCAACTCATGCTCTGTACAAGGGGCATTCTGCTGTGATGCCAGGGCCCTAACTGCCCCCCCTTGAGCTCATCTGCTGTGCATTTTCTAGCTGGGATGCTGCGGCATGTAGCGGGAGGGGCTGGGGACGCACAGGGAATAGAAGAATCCACTGCAGTCTCCATTTCCGATGCCCAGCTGTGTGCGGCAGAGCCTTTGCACCCACAGCCACGTCTGTTCTCCCGGCAAGAACCCTCACCCCATGCTGTGACAATGTGACCGTGCACACGTGGGGATCCGGCCCAGCCCTTCACACAGGGCAGTTTTTATTCCATTCCTCCCCCTTGCCTCTCTCTCTTCCTTTCCTAGCCAGCTCTGGAGGAAGGAAACCCTGTGGCTACATTATTTGGGGATGGAAGGCTTCCTGGAAGACGCAGGTCCTGCCTGGGCCTCCATGTTGGGTGCTGGAGGAAGGCAGGGGCCAAGGGTTATTAATAGGCTTGGCCCAATGGGCCTGGGGGGTGGTGAATGTGATACAGAAGCGCAGCCCCAGGGTTGGGGACTACCTGACACCGGAAGGGGAGGGGGCGGGGACTGGAGGGGGGGAGACGCCACCTCCCAAAATAGCCAGGTCCCAAGACTATTTAAGTGGCCACCCTGCCACCAGACTCATTTTCCCACAGGATCCCCCACTAACCCAACTTCCGTGTACAGGCTCTGGCCTCTGCCCCGTCCAAGGTGAGTGGCAGCTTTCCAGCGTGGAGGCCGAGGCTGGGGATGCAGAGGGAGGGAGCTGGCTGGAAGGGACAGCGCATCCCTCCTTCCCTGGGGACCAGGGCTGGACAGCAGGGAAGCCTGGGGCCTGAGGGAATGAACTCCCAGCTCCTCCACCTGGCTCCTGGGTGACCCGATCCATCCCTCTCCCTCTAG
Organism: Dipodomys merriami; assembly: GCF_024711535.1. Classification (NCBI taxonomy): domain Eukaryota; kingdom Metazoa; phylum Chordata; class Mammalia; order Rodentia; family Heteromyidae; genus Dipodomys; species Dipodomys merriami. The sequence goes on along the minus strand of NW_027202529.1, from coordinate 9,538 downwards.
GACCCAGAGGGCGGGGCCATGCACACGTGGGCCCACAGAGGAAATCCAGAACTCAGAAGGGCAGAAGGAAGGGCCCCCGCTGCACTGGTCCAGAGAGGCTAATGTCTGATGCCCTGCCTTGAGCATCAGACCCACGGGGTCCTCAGCAGCAGGGAGGGAGATGGAGAAAGGGAAGGGATGGTGGGAGGGGGAGGCAGGGGCTCAGATACATGGGCCCTGGGTATCAGGAAGGGGCATTAGTGGGTCACTGAGCCCTAGCATTGGAGGAGCCTGGGAGGATGCCCGCTGGCATGTCCTGGGGGTACTCATGGACCCTCTCAGCCTCTGTTTCCCCATCTGTAGTACACAGGGTCCCCAGGGAAAAGAGATATCTGCTCCAATTAGGCCTGAGAGCCAGCAGAGCCCCGGGACTTGAATTCGCAGCACGCCCAAGTGGAGGTGGCAGTGGCCACAGAAGGGGCTGCACGGGCGGCTGGGGGCTCTGGGTGGGCTTCATGGCCGCAGATAGCAGGTTAGGAGCTGCAGCCTCGGCGTATTGGGAGCCAGCTGGCAGGGGATGGTCTTGAAGGAGGTGACTCACTGGGAGCCGGCAGCTGAAGCCAGCCACTCCTAAGGTTTCCAGGAAGGGCAGCCCTCCAGGGCCCAGACATCGAGTCTGTGCTGACAGCGAGTGTCAGGGAACCTGAGCTCCCGACAGCTGGGCAGCTGTCCCTGGTCCCCTACCACAGCCCCAACCGCTGCCCACCTTCCTGGACCTTAAGTTAGAATCCTGTGGTCCTGGGCAGGAGACTACCCTTACCCTCGCATCAACCACAACACAGGGGGACAAAAGCCCCAGCTATGAAGAAGGTCACTGCCCAAGGTCACCATGGAGAGACTTAGCACTCCGCACACACCTCTAGAGCCCAGATCCCCAGACTCCCCAAACAGTGCTCTGCTGGTCACAGCCAGAGTCGCTGACTGCATGAAAATTAGCCAGCATCACTTTCCCCAGAGGTGGAGCCCAGGCTACAGAGCCTGCTTAGATTGCCTAGAAAGTGTGATCGAAAGGGCTACCCTTCCCTTCCCCCACCCCCACCCCAAGTCCCACCGGCCTCCTGGGGAGGCGGTGCTTAAACACCACCCTCAGCAGTGTCCTTCACCTGGGCCTCTCCTTGGAGAGGTCCTCATAGCCAAGGGGAGTGGGGGACCCCAGATTTGGGGGACCTGGAGAAAAAGCAGTGGAGCTGAGGAGCCTCGTCCAGGCTTGCACCTCTGGAGGGTGAGGTTTCAGATTACACACACACACACACAATTCAGCAGGCAGATTTTTGCAGCATAACTTGGCATACGGAGCCCAGGAGAGAAGAGACTAAGGAAGACATGGAGTGGGAATGGGTAAAGGCCAGAGCCTCCCCCCCCTTCCCCTAGGGGTACAGACAGGCCCCCAGGGAGGACAGACTGGCCCCTGCAGGCCTGGGTCCCACTGGGCGGTGCATCACTCCCCACATCCAGATCAGAGATGCCCCAAACCTCCTGCTTGCCCTTGAGGGGCCAGCGATGTCTCCAGTCCCGGCTGGTGGCAGGGGAAACCCCTTCAATTCCCCGAGCTGGCACTTTGGCGACAGCCCCCCCACCCCCCGCCTCCTGGGGTGCGGCTACCCCCGCCGCCCGTGGAGCCCATCCCAGCGCTGAGCCCGGCGCCCCTGGCGCGGTGCCAGGCCGGGCGGTGCGTGCGCCTGGCGCGCGCCACTGCAGCGCTGGTCATATGAGCAGAAATGATGAGAAGAGCACTTTTTAATCTGTTCGCACTTGCTCTGCCCGCTCAAACAGTTGCAGGATGTCGATGACAGACTTGCTCAGCGCTGAGGACATCAAGAAGGCGATAGGAGCCTTTGCCGGTGAGCAGCGCCTCCCTCCCATTCCCCTGCCCCCCCTCCACCTTCGCCCCCCTGCTGCCCGCCCCAGCCGACCCTCTCTCCGAGCTCCCGCATCCCGCATCGTTTCCCCTACCCCACCCCTGCCTGGATGGGGCCCGATGGTCCTCAGCTTTTCAGGGTGCGATCGGGAAGGCGGGTGCCCTGGCTGATGCTGCACAAAGTTGTGGGCACTGGAACGGTGGCTGCACTGGGAGAACTCGGGTCCGAGGAGGGACCTCCACCGGGGTTCTGGGGTTTGGGGAGCGGAGGAGGGGTGGGGAGGACTTTCCCTTTAAGCCGTGTCTTCTCCCCAGGACACTTTTTCTCCATCCTTATTCTGGACAAGCCATTTCCTGGAAGGCAGACTGCCCCAGCGCCCTGACCCTTAGGGTTCAAATCTCCTCACCTTTGGGGGGGGGGAGGTGCCCCGACAGCGTGGTGACCTTCCCTACGCAGGTGCTCTGTCCAGACCTGGGTGAAGCCCTGGGCACCTGAAGCTTCCAGTCCCCTTCAGGGGGCGGCCAAGGAAGGGGGGAGCTCCCCGGCTGTCAGACCACCCTGCTGGGAACCTTAGCTTAGTTGTCAGCTTTCCCCATTCTGCCACCCGGGTAGGGAAACTGAGGCTGGGCAGCAAGGGAGGCTGGTCCAAGGTCATCTAGCCCAGCAGAAGAGGGATTCGAGCAGGGTGACCTGCCCGGCTCCATCCCCAGGCCCCATGGGAGGGAGAGGAGTCCTTCCCTTCAATGGCCTCGCGTCCACACCCACCCACCAGGTGCCTGAAGAAAGCCCTGCAGGGCTGAGGTGCTCGGAAAGAGGAGCCCCCCATGTGGAAAGTTAGGGAGAGCCAGAGACGGCCATCTCCCTCTTTCCCGTGCACCTCCTCTCCCACTGGGGAAGTTGTGGGAGACGGCCAGGGAGCTGTGCCCACCCACCCACCACCACACCACACCCTGGAAAGGGGGAGCCCCCTCCCCCACATACACACTGTCCCCACACACACCTCATACCCACATACACCTACAGACTCATGCACACATACACACACACACCTACACATACAGACTCACACACCTCACACACCTACACATACAGACTCACATACATACACATACTCACATACCTCACACTCACACACCTACACATGCAGACTCACACACACACTCACATACACACTCACACTCACACACTCACACTCACACACACTCACACACACAGATGGGTTCCTGCCTTACTGCCAGGACGTCTGGGTTCGCCCTTCCTCCCATCTTCCTCCTTTGACCTTGACAAAAGAAAAAAAACCCTTTCCCTCTCACTGTGGCTTTCCTGGGAAGGTTGTCCCTTCTCTAGCAGGTCACACGCCTGCGTGTGCCCCCTCCATCCACACCCCGGGCCACTCCGCTCGGCTCCCACCCAAAGGACTGTGTAGAAATGAGTTTTAGGAAAGCCAAAACCTATCAGACCATTGACAAGAGGTGCGAGGCGGGGGGAGAACAGGAGTGCAATGTGGGGGGACAACCTCCAGCCTGTGACCCTGACAGAGCCACCTGGCCTGGCGTAGACTCCCTCTGTCCTTTTAGGAAAAGCGGGGAGCTGGATAACCAATGCCGGGACCCCCACCCTGCCCTACACCCCATCTCTGTCCTCTTTTTAACCTGTCCTTTTTATCTCTGTCCTCTTTTTTCCACCACCACCACCCCCCCCCAGCTGCCGAATCCTTCGACCACAAAAAGTTCTTCCAGATGGTGGGCCTGAAGAAAAAGAGTGCAGATGAGGTGAAGAAGGTTTTCCACATCTTGGACAAAGACAAGAGTGGCTTCATTGAGGAGGATGAGCTGGGGTAAACTGAGGCCTGAGGGGTGAAGGGAGGAAGCACTGGGAAGGGAAAGGGCTGGTGTTTGGGCTTTTCCTGTCCCCATCCGAGATGCCCTTCCATCTGTCACAGCAAGCAGGCTCTGATCTGACCCCCCACGACCCCTGGATGCCAGGGGAAGCTCACTTCCAGCACTGCTGCTTCCGGAAAAATCAAACCTTCTGCTCAAAGTGCAACTAACTAGGTTAAATGATAGCCACTTAATATTGCTAATGGAATGCTGCTACTTAATAATTGAATACATATGAACAAGCATTTGTCCGGACTGCTTCACGCCGCAGGCCAGGCAGGAGGCATTCTTGTTAGCATTTATTGATTTTTTTTCATGCATCTGAAAGGCACCTTCGCCCTTCAGCAGACCCCATCACTCTCAGAGTTGCCACCGAGAGCAATTTCTGGGCAAGCCAGGGACTGGGAGGCAGATGTTGGGGTCCAGGGTCCTTGGAGCAAAGCACTCAGGAGAAGCTTTGAACAAACAAACAAACAAAAATGCAAAGCTGTGTCAGCAGCAAATCCCCTTCACCTCCGCCCACCTGGCCCACATCTGTGCTTTGTGTCACGTAGTGGCCAAGACTATTTTGCATTTGGTCAGAGAAAGAGAAAGGGGGGAGGGAGAGGGAGTGGGGGCCAGAGAGGGGGGAGAAAGGAGGGAAGAGAGGGAAGGAGGGACAAGAAGGGTTTGGGGAGAAGCCATTTAAGTCAGAACTTCCCTCATCTAGCCTGTGTATCCATTCCCCCAAAGCATCCTACGGGGTCCCCCTCTAACTAGAACCTTCTCCCACCCATCCATGTCCAATATGCACAGGTACACATCCAGGCCACCTCTGTCCTTCAGGTAAAACCTTCTCCAGGGAACCTCCTGACTCTTGCCTCACCCTCTCCATTTCCTCCCATACTACCCAGCATGCCCTGTGCTCTCCCCGAGTCCTTGACCCACTTCTCCTTTATCCAGGTGGCATCCTAAGACCGCCACGAGGCCCCCAGAAGCCACACAGCCTGACCCCCTGACCCTCCAGGAGACATGTGGTGGATACTTGTGGAGGACAGCTGGTCCCCCTCCCCCCCACCAGGCAGACCAGTGATCTGGGGCTGGCCCAGCCACACCCATGCCATGGGGGGGGGGGGCAAGGTGACCTTTCACCTGACTCCCTCCCCACTGTCTCCCTTTCTTCCCACCAGATTCATCCTAAAGGGTTTCTCCTCGGATGCCAGAGACCTGTCTGCTAAAGAAACCAAGACATTGCTTGCCGCAGGGGACAAGGATGGAGACGGCAAGATCGGAGTTGAAGGTGGGTAGCCAGGGCCTGGGCTCTTGTGGATCCCAAGGTGTGTGGATGCGAATGGTTTGAAGCTATGTTTGTCCCAAAGAAAGAGACATTTGCAGGGGGAAAAAGCAAAGGTGACATGTTAGGTCTGAGATCTCTGAGCCACAGCGAGGCAGTAAAAAGCTGCTATATTTTCCTAAATTTGACCCCAGAAGAATAGATATATTTTTCCCCCTTTTCCCTACTGAGCAGATATTACAGGAGACGCTGGCTTTTCCTCCTCTTTGCCAACGCTCTGGTCTAGGCTATGCCTCCACAGGCTGTGTGACCCTGCACGGCCTCTCTGTTGAGCCAGAGGAAAGGAGACCCGCGGGTCCCCAAGGACCCCCTCAGAGTGTCTCATCCCAGGGGTGGAAATTCTTTATCTCCTCTCCATCCTCTCCTGATGTCCTGTACCTCAAGTCTCCGGTTTGGCCTTCAGTATATCTATATACACACCATGTCAGCCCTGTAGGAGAGCCAGGAGAAAGAGCGAGCCACCTCTCACCCAGGAATGAGGAAGGGTGCTTCTCCAGGTCTGCTCTGCGTACAGGGGCGGGGTCCCTGTCCCTCAAGCCTGCCTGGCATTTGGGGGCAGGAGGGTGGGGTACATTTCTCAGCTATCTTCAGCATCTTGACATTTTGCAGATGGGTGTTGGTCCATTTTAAAGAGCTAGGATATAGTGGTAGAGCAGGAACTTGGAAACAGATCTGAATACATCTTTGTAGCCTGCTGAGGCCATCCCATGCCAATTTAAGAGAAAACTGGTTACAGGTGACTCTGGGAATCAAATCCCCAGCCTTGTTAGCTCTGTGACCACTCCGGGCCTCGGTTTCCTCATCTCTGAATTGAGGCCAAAGATGGCTGAGACCTCACAAGGCCCTTGTGAGACTAGATGTGCTCATGTGAATGTGCTCAGAACCAGGTCAGGCGCACAGCGAATGGGAAAGGTAGACTGCCACGTGAATTAAAACAGAGACCAGATGGTATTGCGCCTCTGACCACAGGTATCTAGCCATTACCCCACACAGAGCCGGTAGTGAGCAAGCACCTGTGGAGTGAGTGCAAGGCACAGACCCCCACCATCATTCCACTGTGCCCCTCACATCTGCAACCTTGCACGCCTCACCTGGCCACACCTGGGTCCTCTGCCTGGCACCCAGGTGCACAAGCTTGTTCCAAGTTGCTTGGACGTGTTATAGAAATTAAGTGTCTAGAGATACAGATTTTCTTTGGAGCGGGCGCCTCTGTGCACACCTTGGATAGAAGTTGATGAAGGAGAGTTTGTTCGTGCCAGAAACGAGAATGTGTTCATGCCAAGGTCAGGTGCAGAGGTGACCCTGGCCGTCTGACCCCGGTTGCTCTTCTTGTGGCTAGGATCAAAAGAAGAGGTTTTCCAAGGTAGCAGGGAAGTTGCTGAGAGGTAATGGTGGCTTGGTGCATGGCCGGGCTATTTACGGACTACCTAAATGGTGAGGGAACACGGGGCAGTCTCTGGTCTGCCTCCCTGCCTTCCTGCCTCTCTTCTCCCGAGCTCAATCCAGTGCCAGCATTGAGAAGGCAGAGGTGAGTTAGATCATTGCTAGGCTGGCTGCCCCGAGTAGTGGCTGTCTAACTCTCTCTCTTGGCTTCCTCCTCCATAATCTGCCCAGAAAAGCAGGGGAGAACTAAGCGCTGAGCATTAAGTATGTGCTCAAGTAACAGAGGCTGCACTAGTAATTTATTCCATCTCATATTTCCAGCTCTACACATACGCATATGTGCACATTGGGGGTACACAGTTGGAGAATGTGGGCTGGAATGTCCGTGATTGGGCAGCAGAGGCAGCTTTAGGCCAGGTATTGGCATCTGCTAAGGCAGGATGGCAGCAACAGTCAGTGTGCTTAGAAAGGGGCAGAAGATGGTTGGCTTGCCAGGAGTGAGAGAACTATTTGGGCATGTGATGCGCGTCTGGCATAGGCTCTATAAAGGTAGATGACAGTCGGGCGCTGGTGGCGCTACCTGTTACCCTAGCTACTCAGGAGGCTAAGATCTGAGGATCACGGTTCAAAGCCAACCTGGACAAGAAAGTGCATGAGACTCCTATCTCCAATTCACCATTTAGAAAGCCAGCCGTGGAGGTATGTGTGACTCAAGTGGTAGAGCTCCAGGTTGAATGAAAAAGCCAAGCAAGAGCTTGAGGCCCTGAGTTCACGCTCTAGTACCAGCACCAAAAGAAAGGAGTGGGGAGGGGAGGTAGATAATGCTTCAGGATGGCAGAGTCTGTTGGGGTGGTAGTATCAAGGACAGCTCTGAGGTTCAAGGTCATGTGGCTGGCAAGCAGGAGAGCTAGGATTCAACACCGAAGGCAGGGGCAAAGGAATGGGCAATGGTTATAGCTGCCCTCTTTAGGGAGTGGGCCCCACGGCCCGTGCTTTAGAGGGAAGACAGGCAGACACCCTTCCTCATGTCTCCATGCCCATTTCCCACAAAGGGCCAGGCGGTGTGGTGATGTAACAAGGGTGGGGAGACTCGGGAAGTTCAGTTCCCAGAGCCCCAGCGCCCCACTTACCAGAACACACTCTCTGAAGCCAGGGGGCCTCTGCCCAAGGCAAAGTGCCTTGTGTTTAAAACCCAGATCAGCTCGCTAGCCAATCTCTGGGATCTCTTCCTAATTTGGGGGTTCCACAGGCACTCCAGTGGATCACCAAGGCCCGGGAATCTGATGCAGCCCAGCTGTATGACCTTGAATGACAGGAGAGAGAGCCAAGCTCGTGGAGGCCTGAATTGGTGCCAGACACCAACGAGTGTTGTTACAATCTGGGGTTATGGGTGGGGATGCCGAGGCTCAGAGAACCTGAGGGTTTGCCTTAAACCCCTGCAGGTAGGAAGAGAGAAGGTCAGGATGTGAGTTCAGGTCTGTGGGCTCAACACTCCTGCCCGGTACTGCTTTGTTCTTCTGCTCAAAATCTAGTGAGTTTAGCTGATTTACTGCTTGAGTGTCTCTCCCAACCTGTGCCAGTGCCACAGAGCAGAGACTTGCCTGCTCCCCAGTTCTCACCCCAGCACCTTGAATTGGGCTTGGGGTTCAGGGGGAAAACAGTGGAAAGTTGGTTTTGTGGATCTGTGAATGAATGAACAAAGTAGATGAAGACCTTTCTTGCTCCCTCCCCAGGTGCAGGGAGGAGGAGGGGTGGTCCCTGCATTTAGGGAGAGGCTGTCTGCAAGCCAAGGCTGGAGGTGGGGAGCTCTTGCCCGTGGGGTCTCAGGGAAGCTCAGGGCCAGGATCGGCACCTCGCTCAGCAGTTTGTCCCTCTAAGGGGACCCACACTGCCCAGGTTCTTTAAGATTCCAGAATGGAGGGAGTGGGAAGGAAGGCCGCATTCTAATAATAGTGCTGGCACATTCCCATAGTACTTCCAAGAAGCTGACGGACTTTTAGAGATGTAATCGATTGATTCACAGCCTCCGCCCAGAAATTCTGGGGCCGAGCTGGTGTGAGAAGTTAGGAAGGGGTGGAGGCTGTCCAAGAGCCTTGGTGCAGCCACCAAGGCCGGGTGCAAAGGCTGGCAGGCCCACAATGCAGTGCGGCAGGCCCATCCTCCAGGGCTTTCCTGTCCTAGCCAGCAATATCCAGGGCAGAGTTGGTTCCAGACCTCTGAGGGCCACAGACTGTCCTGGAGAGAAACTCTCCCTGGAGTTTCTGATCTCTAGGTGGGGCCCAAGTGTGTGCTTTTCTCCCAAGTAACCGGGTGATATTGGTGGTCCCTGGAACTCCACTTTGAGAACCAGTGTCTCACCAGAACCCTAGGGAGTAGGGGCCATCACTGGTTGCATGTTACAAATGGGGAAACCGAGGCACCAAGCAGTTAAGGAGCATGCCTGGGGTCCCTCAGTAGTAGAGAGCCCTGAGCTTGAGGGTCCTGCCATGACCCGCTGCTACCAGACACTGGCTGGTAGCCCCAGCTCCCCAAACTCAATACTACGCATCAGGGCCACACGGTCAACAGGAACTCAGCTTAGCATCCACCTACATCCCGCAGCTCATTCAACCTCACAAGGGTTCCCCACGAACAGACAAGGAAACTGAGGCCCAGGGGACGAACAGTTTGACCACAAAGCTTGGGATCCTGTATCCAATTCTAAATACAAGATCTTCTCTGAGCTACAGCTGAGAATGGGCACCAACCCACATTTACGCATGTGCACGCATTCCTGCAGCCCCCCTCTCGTGCACAGGCCCCTTCACACATTCATGCACACACACGTGGACACACCCCCTACACACCTGCACACACTCAGGCCCTGTCTGCACACTTGCGCATGCACACATACACACACAGCGTCACACAGTGCCACACAGCACAACTGATCCTTTTCCTGCCCACCCAGTCCTTGATGGCTCCTCTTTCCTATGTGTTTGAAACCTGTCCCACTTCAAGAGCCTGGGCTTTGCATTTCCTGTTGCTGAGAGGTGCCTATAATT